>NC_134522.1:4381348-4681348 GCF_027942865.1 Odontesthes bonariensis | reverse complement strand
TTTGAATGTGATGAAATGATGCCAACTGAGGCTCTGATTGTGACTCTTACAGTAAAACTGCTCAGGTCAGAGTCTTAAATCAGATTACATTCAGATAAACGAGAGGATGAAAGCCTCGAATCCAAAACTGAGCTGCAAACAAAGCTGCTTCCAACCTGCAAAGTTACATAATCAGAGGCAAACACTCATTATCGGAGCTGAACGTGGTGTTTTTCCACCTGTGTTCCTCCACCCGCGGGCAGGTGGAGGCATGCGGAGCTGTCCTTTCAGCACCACCGCTGCACACACGGCCGCTCCGCGGTGGAAAATCACAAAGAAAACAACTTTCTGCGGCTCCAGCCGCACCGAGCGCGAGCTCCTCACGCGCCTCATGCCTTATTTCCAGTCATTACAAGCAGAGCAGAGACGTAATTGGCCTACTTACCATCAATCGCCATGATGTTCTGTTGTGGCTCCAACCAAAGTGGGCGGTAAAGAAGGGGGAGCGGCCCACTGCGAGGGTGAGGGAAGGGGGGGATTCACGGTGTGGTACGGTCCACGAGAAACACATTTATTTCATTTAGAACCATAAAAAACATTTAAAAAAACGCCACGCGCACATAAACGTGTTATTTTCGCATCTCCAAACGCAAACTGAAGGAGTTTATTTCACTTTAGATCATTTCAGGCAGAGTTAACGCCTGATAAATGGTTATAAAGCGGCTTAAAAACAAAGAAAAATGAGCCAAAATACCAAATAACACGAAGAAACTGATCAATATTCAGGAAATATGTTAAAGTGAAGATTCAGGCTGGCTGTTTATAAGAATTAGGATCAAATCAATGCAATTATAATTAATCAGACTGAATTTACTGTAAAAATAACGTGAATTGAATTATGTGGACAAATTATATCATAATTTTACTGTTAAACAACAACTTAATACATAAACAAATGTTAATTTATTATGTTTTACGGCAAACTGAAAGAGTTTATTTCACTTTAGATCATTTCAGGGAAAGTTAACGCCTGATAAATGATTATAAAGCAGCTTAAAAACAAAGAAAAATGAGCCAAAACACGAAGAAACTGATCAATATTCAGGGTTAAAATGCAAAGAATTTATGAAATATGTTAAAGTGAAGCTTCAGTTTTTTATGAATTAGGATCAAATAAGCTAAATATTAATTATAATTAATTAGACTGAATTTACTGTATAAATAACGTGAATTGAATTATGTGGACAAATTATATCATAATTTTACTGTTAAACAACTAAACGGATTAATTTATGCTGTTTTACGGCAAACTGAAAGAGTTTCTTCCAAGTTAAATGTCCACGACTTTATCATCTAATTCACAAAGTTATTCTCATTACTTATAGAGCCACAAGAGATGGAAAAAAACTGCTAATTTCACAACTAAACTCAGGGTCAGAGAAAAGGCTGAAAGGAAAAGTAGCTTGGGAGTAATCATGGCCTCCAGCTTCCTGCTCCGGCCTGATGTGGTTCTTCAGTCTCACCTGCCTGCCCTTCTCATGCAGCTCCGACCCGCTTTCTTCTTGTTATCGGACCTGTTGTTGACTCTGATCTCGGCCCGGTTCCGGATCGGTTCTGTGAGTTTTTGACCCGTCTGCCCTGCCTGGACCTTCCTGGATGTTTGCCTTTAGTTGATCTTTCTCAGGTTTCTGCAGGAGTTTATGAGCCGCTTCCCTCTTCTTCTTCTCTCCATTAATGGTTCTTTAACTGCTGCCTCAGCAGATAATCAGGCCGCTGCTTTAAAAATCACCAGGAAGCATTCTTCTTACACACAACCCACCTTAAAGGGATAGTTCGCCTCTTTTGACATGAAGCTGTATGACATCCCATATCAGCAACATCATTTCTGAACATCTTCTTACCCCCTGCTGCGTCCTGTGAGCAGAGTTCCAGCCTCGTTTTGGTGTTGATGAAGGTAGTCCGACTAGTTGGCTGGGGTTTAAAAAATAAAGCGTTTTGCTTCTCAGAACAATGCGCGGTTAATAGAGTAATACATTTGCATCACAAAATGGTTCTCCAGGAAAAAGTCAGACCTCACAATCGCTTGGCCCTATTTTCTCTCCCTTCGTATCACTGCCTGCTGTGCAGACCGAGCAGCAAACAGGCGCAGCTGTCGGCAGGCGTCTTACCTTTCCTTTCATTTCCTTTTTTCTTTTCTTTCCTTCCCTTTCCTTTTGTTTCCTTTCTTTTAATTTTGTTTCCTTTCCTTTCCTTCTCTTTCCTTTTCTTATGTTTATGTGCTGTGCAGACCGAGCAGCAAACACCGTAACAGGCGCGGCTGTCAGCAGCAGGCAGTGATATGAAGGGAGAGAAAATAGGGTCCAAGCGATTGTGAGCTCTGACTTTTTTCCTGGAGAACCATTTTGTGATGCAAATGTATTACTCTTTTGAACGCATATTGTTTTGAGAAGCAAAACGCTTTATTTTTGTAACCCCAGCCAACTAGCCGGACTACCTTCATCAACACCAAAACGAGGCTGGAACTCTGCTCACAGGACGCAGCAGGGGGTAAGAAGATGTTCAGAAATGATGTTGCTGATATGGGATGTCATACAGCTTCATGTCAAAAGAGGCGAACTGTCCCTTTAAGTCTGTCTGGCGTAAATACGTCAGGATGCAGCCAGAGAAGCAGATACAATCCTCAAACATCAGGAAACTTTTACAGTTATTCCCTGAAATATGTCTGGATTTCCTTTAAGTCAAATACAGACAATTAGTGCATGAAGCTCACATTTAAGAAGCTTTTTAGTTTTCCTTTTGCACCAATGATCTGATCCAAGTGGCTGCTGCTGCTCATCGAACCTTCACTCGTCCTTATCAAATAAACTAACTGAGCCCGTCCTGCTCGTGTTGTACGAATAATAACGGACTAAAGCAGCCGCCCGTTCAACAGCCAATCAGAGAGCGAGTTTCAACACTCAGATTCTTCATTTGTAGGTGAAAATACTGAGAAAAAAAATAGTTAAATCCGTCTTATATTAAACTAAATAAGCAGAAAGCGATGATCATGGAACAAGCAGCTGGTTGGGTTAAAGTGTTGGAAGCCCCAGAAGATCTAAAACCCGACGGCTTCGCCTCCTCAGAGGATCAGATGGTGCCACCAGGCAGGAAAAACGTGACCATCGTGCTGGTCTTCACACTTTTAAACAGAAAGTTCTGTGAATCTTCTGGCATTTAAGTGTGATTTTATAGGTTGTGGGAGTGTAATTTAATTTAATAACGTGGTAAACTGTGTTGTTACATAAAACTTCCCACCAGGTGAACATCCGTTAAGTGTTTAATAAAGTTTAACTGTAACCAGTGAGGAGATAAACACGATAAAGAACAGAGGAAGAAGAAGAAGAATGGAGCAGAAATGCATCGAATGGAACAAGAAAACATGGAAATAAATGAAAATAAATACGTCTATAAATGAGGTAAAAAATATAAATCATTTAGAGGGAACTAATAGATGAATGTATCAGAAATTAAATAAATAAACACACGTTTAAATGAATTTAGCTTAAAATTAAAGCAGATAAATGTATTTATTTCATATCCTATTCAAGTATTTTTATATTTATTAGTTTCTCATTTCATTTTAGTTGCTTTTATCATTAAATAAACACATTTATTTCTATATTTTTGTCATTGTGGCGCTTTCAGTCAAACTAAACGCGCATGTTTCCATGCAGACGTGCACCCTTTCTCCTCCATCTCCTCCATCCACTCCTGTTTACTTGGACCTATTTATAGCACCGGCTCGTTGCCGGGCTCATCAGAGCGGCTCCCTCCCGTTGCCATGGCAACGGGCCGGGGTGTCCATTAGCTCCTCCGTCTGCCCGCTGACCGGATCCCATCCAGAGGAGGCGGCAGCACAGCTGGAGGCAGATCGGGGCTGGTGGTGTAAACTCCACCTTTAAAGCAGATGAGACGCCGCCGGGTGGAGCGTTTTCCTCCGTGAGGCTGTGACATCACGGCGGCATTAACAGCGTGGTCACGTGTGACCTTCCTGTGTGACCAGCCTGATGCTGATGCTGCCACATTTTCCAGCCACACATCTCACCTTAAAGCTGCACTTTACATTACAGCGGATTGGAAAAGTATTTAAAATGGAACTAAAACGGATGTTTTGGGTTTTTTTAAACATTCGATTTGATGAAATAACTGAAAACCAGGAGCTGAGGGTGACCGACAGCTGTGCTGATGAATAACGTCATTAAATAATTGTGTTTGGAGGTTTTACTGAGATGTTTCAGGCAGACTTTGGTTAAAATAACCTGCTGGTTTAAGCACAGCTGCTCTCTGTCTGAGCTCTGTTTAGACACCTGGCTGTTAAGTGCTCAACTCCCCCCTTTCAGTGAGGTCAGCAGCTATTTACTCAAGCGGGAAAAAGTTTAGCAGTGTAGCTGTAAGCTAGCAGCAGATGCTAGCAAACAATGCTTTCTCATCAACAGTGACGGACCAAGCCGGAGATGTACGCAGCGTAACTCGTAGTAATGCATGTGTACCGTTAATTACTGCGTTTAAACATTTTGGATATATTAACCTCATTAAACAGTTGTACTGGGAGACCTCCATCTTTATCAGAAACATGCCGACAATGTAAAGTTAGCACAGCGAGAGTGAGGAGAGGACCGGTGTTGTGTTGGAAACACACCTTATCCACACAGCTACAGGTTGATGAGTTACAGAACGGAACCGTTCAGCTAGAAAGCTTCAGCTAACAAAGTAATGTGGGAACAATGATGTTCATCTTTCAGAAAGGAACAGCAATAACTCCTTAGAAGCTGGTGTATGTCACCTTCATTAGCTAAGCTGTTAGCATTAGCTGCTGCTAAAGGAGAAAAAAATAACTCCTTAGAAGCTGGTGTACGTCATCTTTATTAGCTAAGCTGTTAGCGTTAGCTGCTGCTAAAGGAGAAAATAACTCAATAACTCCTTAGAAGTTGGTGTATGTCACCTTCATTAGCTAAGCTGTTAGCGTTAGCTGCTGCTAAAGGAGAAAATAACTCAATAAATAAACCATGAGGAGTTATTTCTCAGATGCTTCCATTTCCCTGCTCTGAAGTTCAGGCTCTGAGAGTTGGAACTGATCCCTCTTTGTGGCTCAGCTTCTTCAGTCCAGCGTTGAACTGGACCAAGTTGTTAAAACAGTGGGATGAAAAGTGGCTGCTGCACATCCACAGTCTTTAGCTAACTCTGCTGGAACATTAGCCTCAGATAGAGTTTATCCACTGGGCTCTGATATCCTCTGAGGCTGCTGCTGGATGGAAGATACATGCTCCTCAGTGCATCTGACAGCAGAACATTTCCACCAGAAGCTGGCTTCATCCGTCCAGCAGGGGGGATGGGAGTGGGCGGGGCTTAACAGAGGAGGCGGAGCCAACTTAAGGAGCGACGTACTTTAGAAATGAAAATCAGAACGGCTCGTTAGATGAGGAACTTTAACCAAAGTTTTGCACCTGCTGGTGACCTCAGACGCCCTGATATCTGCTCCCAGGAACAAACTGGTGGTGAAATCTGACCTTCAGGAAGGACAAAGTAATGTTAAATTTCAGCAGTTTGCTCTTTCGTGTTCATTTTGAACATATTTTCTGCCTAAAATGCAGAAATATTTTGGCTTGGAGTCCTCACAGGAACAGAAAGTTTTGTCCCTTTAACCATCCGACTCTGGACTTACGTTTGAACGGTGAACTGTGGCGCCACCGTGTGGAAAAACTGCTGAACAGAAACTTTAAATGACTCAGTTTATACTTGCATACATTTATTTAGACTTTCTCAAACATTTTTATTACATTTAAAGGTTAAACTTAATCATAAATCACACTGATAAATTAGGATAACGGATACTGAAATGTCACAAAATGAGACTCTTTTGCTGAATTTCCCAGTAAAATTGAGCATTTCTTCTACTTTTCCTGATTCAAGGCCCGACTCACGATTCAGGGAGTTAATTTCATGCCTCTACACACCTGCACTCACACAGGGGGGGGTTTATGTCTGCAGTTTGTGTCTGAGGCCGCTCAGCTGCTGCATGTCGATGCTGCTGCCGCCGCACACGACCACCACCAGGGGGCCCCGGAGAGGCGGCAGGCGGCCTGAGAGAAGAGTGGAAGCAAAGATGAAACTTCTGCAGATACATTCAAACTAAGTCGCAGATACTCTGTCGCAGACTTTGATTTGGACTCGAGTGAGTTGAGGAATATTCAAACAGGTGATGAAGATGAGTTACCTTCGTCCTGTAATCTGCGTATAAGTCCGCTGTAGACGGCTGCCAACGCCGCTCCGCACGCCATCTCCACCAACACACGCTCCTCATCTACAAAGCAACCAGCAAACATGTAGATTTACTCAGACACTAATGTGTCAGCTGAAAACACACAGAAACGTCCATCTTTAGGTTTAAAGGCACAATGTGCGATTTTTATGTCATTTTGAAGTGTTTTGCATACAAAAAACACCTATACATACCATAAGAGTGTGCAGAAATAATCCTACTGGCATGTCCTAAACAAAGTTTATACGCAGCATAGCTGAGTTTTACTGCAGAATTAGCAGGCTAAACTGATAGCGCCGGACCGGCAGTTTTTCTGGCCAGGAGGTGGCGATATAGAGTAAAATCAACCTCCGTTCAACTCCAGGCAGGAGAAGAAATCGCTGGTCAAAGCGCATTTCCATGGTCTCCATTAGTTGCCTCCATCTGATGAAAGCATTCCCTATATTAACGCGGGCTTGCCCCCTTTTTTTGTCTGATATTCTTTTAGACAAACTTCTTTCGGATTTTCCGCTAGCATCTGCCATCTCGTTAGCCTCTCTGAAGCCACTAGCACCTGCTCTGAGGAGGAGTGAGTGGGGTGGGCCGGCGGGGGCGGGGCCAGCGCCAGACCAGCGATTTCTTCTACTGCCTGGGGTTGAACGGAGGTGATTTTACTCTATATCGCCACCTCATGACATAAAAATCGCACATTGTGCCTTTAAAAAGGTCATTTTTTCCATTTTTACTGTCTCCACTGATACATTTATTCAGTTATTTGATGCTACGGACAACATCCTGTGATTCATCAACCACGATTACCATCTTTAATTCCTTCTCCCATCTATACTTTACATATTTTGTTGAGTTATTAACTTAACACGACAAATAAAATGATCTTAAAGTAAAACTTTTACTTACTTTAGATACTTTGAAAAGACTTTAAATGCACATATTTTACTCAGAATTCAAAGTTGTGGACACTTAAAGGTTAAACCGTGAAAGGTAGCAGAAACTGATGGTATTATCATTTAAAAACAAACCAAAAACGCAGCTGAACCAACAAAAAAAGCGAGGAACACTACTGATGATGGAGCTTGAAGACAGAGCTGCGACCGACTGACGACCAGCGAAAAAGACCGAGGCAGCCGAGGACGTCAGAGCTAACGAGGGACGGAAAATATCTCCTGAGGACACGATTAAACCAGAGAAAAGACCCAGGCTGTGTTCGAAACCGCACACTACATACTTCCATACTACATACTGCATACTCATCGATCAGACAGTATGCATAGCATTTACCCACAATGCATTTCGCTCCTGCCCGAGCCGAAATCAGCCGGCCTGAAGCTGATTTCCCTTAAGCTCTAAACTCTGTAATCTTTAGCAACATTTGAAACATTTTCAGGTGAGAAAGTAGTCGTTTAGATCCCCAACGTGTTGAAAACCTGACAAAATACCGGCTGTTTACAATTTTGTTCCCACGAATTCGGCGCTACTAAAGCTAGCCGCAGTGAGTAACGCACTTATGGTTATTTTCACAAAATAAAATACCCGTTGCCTTTTATCATAGGGAAAGCCATTACCATACAATTGGTGCTTTTGTTTTGAAAACAGGAAGTGAACCTACCCTCGTTGTAGCTAGCTTGAAACTGCCGTTTTGACAGGAAATGACGATCGGCGACGTCACGTTACGTTGCATCTTGGGTAGTTTGAGTATGAGTAGTAACCTCATGATGCATACCCAACATTTCAGAGAATCTAGTATGCATCCGGGAACTTCTCGCTGACTCAAACTTTTTGAGTTATGTTAAGAATGTGGTTACGAACACAGCCAAAGAGACGAGGAAAAAATAGACAAAACAGAGAGTAAATCAAAGAAAAAAGAAATAATGAAACCACAGAAAAGGTTAGAAACCCAAAGTTTAAGGATTAAAAACTGATGTCAACACGCTGCCTGCTGAGGAAGAACAATTAAGATCTTTAACTTCAGTGAAAGTAGCCGTAAATCTGCCACAGATGTAGCTAATAAAACAGGAACAAAGAGCCGTGTCGCCCACATTAACAAACTAACAGAAGGACAGATCAGCAGAATCTGACCCTGGGGTGTAAAAGAGGTCAAACTGCCACGTGGAGGCGTGTTCCTGGGCTGCTGCACGCCACACCTGACTCAGTACGACACTTTTAGAGAGCAAACAAACATCTAAAATGAATGTTTGCAGAATGGGAGCCGTTTCTGTAATCTGCCATTGCAGAAAAACTAAAAAGCTGTAAAAACTGATGTAGCTCATCAATGACATAACCCAGACCTAATAATCCCCCATAGAATATTTCACTTTGCATTGCATATATTGAAAATACAGCAGTTTTAGTGTGTGTTTTTTAACAGAAATTGGTGTTTACCTCATATACACTGGTATTTAAAGGGATAATTTTTTGAAAATAATTGAAAACTTGGTGGTTATGATCAGAACTGAAGTGGAAGAAAAGATTTCTGGGAAAAAAATATTAACATATGGTATTTGGGGGATCATTTTAGAAGGGAACAAAAATGGCCCTTTTCAGAAATTTTTCTTTTTTTTTTTAAATCAGACATAACAACAAAATTAAAAATCCATAAAAATCAATGTTGTTGCTAATCATTGACATATCCCAGACCATAATTATCCCTACTCAATAATTCCACTTTGCATTCCATATTTTGAAAATACTGGCACCTAAAGGCTTCAAATTTGGACTAAAAAGTTCAAATTGGCATCTAAAGGGTTAATTTTTTTGAAAATAATTGAAAACTTGGTGGTTATGATCAGAACTGAAGTGGAATAAAAGATCTATGAAAAAAAATTAATATATGATGTTTTTAGGTCGTTTTAAAAGGGGACAAACTGTCCCTTTTCAGAAATTAAGGAGTTTTTTTTCTACACAATAAAAAATTGCATTGTATATGATGTGTGTTTGAAATTCGAAAAAATAGTCAAAAATGCACAACTGGACCAAATATGATGAGTATCACTATTTCCAGTGTGAAATTAGAGGAGTTCACACCAAGTGGAGAAAAATGTTTCCTATCAGGGATTAAAGGAAACAAACAAACTGACCGAGGAACGTTTGGACGGCGTGCAGAGCCTGCTGGTCGGTCACCAGCTCGGAGACGACCGTCAGCTCGCTGCTCCGGCTGTACTCGAAGGCTTGCTTGCAAACCGTCTTCGCTCCGAGACATTTGGCCTCGCTGTGGGGGGGGGGTCAGACAGACGAGGCCTTCAGCGGACGCGTCGCAGACGTGGAAAACACTGAAACTTATTCAACAGCGTCTAACCTGGTGATGTCATCCAAAGTGACCACCTTCCCGGCCTTCACGGCGGCGTTGAGGCAGTCTGCCCCCACCGTCTCCATGGCGACCACGGGCACGTCCATCCAGCCCAGGTCCTTCAGGCCCTGGACGACGCCACACAGCAGGCCTCCTCCGCCCACCGACAGCAGCACGGCGCCGGGCTTCACGCCCAGAGAGGCCGCCACCTCCGCCATCACGCTGGCGTGGCCTTCCCTGCACATGTGGTCAAAGAATTTACAGCGCTCTAACAGTTTGTTCGTACCATTAGCCCACGTTTCCCCAACTTACCTCCGAAAAAAGGAATAGATATCATTCAGCAAATTCCCACGCACCATAGAGGTCTCAAATAATGTATAATAGCATCACATCACTTAACAAAGTGACACTTGACAGGATCAGAGCAGATTGGGGAGGAGAACTTGGAATAGATATCTCTGATGCAACCTGGGATGGTGCATTATAGAGAGTAAATGGGTCAACCTCATGTGCTCGCCTTGGCTTAATTCAGTTCAAGGTTCTCCATCATATCCATCCGTACAGTAAAGTCAGACTCTCTAAGATCTATACCAGAGATACTCACTGTGCGGCTCCTCAAGCTCTAATCGGCGGCTCGCACTAGCATAGTAGCTTATAACAATATGCTAACGATAACAATATTTTTTTCAAATAACACACAGCGAATACTGCACAGTATTAAGTATTTTTATTAAGTTTGCGTTTTTGTAGTATTAAGTATTTTTATTAAGTATTAATTAAGGCTTAATGGTGTTTCCTAAAGGGGGAAATGTTAAACCTGGCAACGCAGCCCGCTTAAACCACCGTCAAAACTTGACCGCAGAGCACGCTAGCTCCTTTAGCCAGCGCGAGATGCAGGCACAATAGATCGGTTTTTGATTAAAAAAGGACAAAAACCAGCACAAAAACCATGCTCATCCTTAATGTCTCACTATGATTAAAACAACAAACTACAAATACAACATGAAGAAAGTCGAGGACATGCACGCCAGCTTCAGCTCATCCCAGTATTAAGGTAAATATGGTCTTAATTGAACATGTATTGGCTTTGTTGTTAAGAAATATATGTATGTTGGATAACTTTGACCAATGCTCATTCTCTCAAATAAAAAAAAGTAAAAAAAAAAAAAAAAAAGATGCAGCCAGAATTGATCAAAAAATACCACCAGGTGTCAGAGATAATCCATCAGGAAGAAGCGGTAGGAAGTTCCTACCACAGCAGGGGGTGATCGAATGGAGGAACAAAGGTAAGCCCCTCAGTTTCTGCCAGTCGGAGAGCCTCAGCGTTGGCATCGTCCCAAACCTGAGAAGAAGAGACTTAAAGGTTAAAGACTGAAAACTACTAAATAAATAAATAAATATATATATATATATATATATATAAAAAGATGCCTATAAGTATAACTTACCTTCCCTACAATCCTGACAGCAGCTCCCTGATCCTGCAGCCTCTGCACCACCAGCTGAGGCGTAGAGGAGGGAACTATAATCGTGGCGGGAACCCCCATTTTTCTGGCCACATAAGCCGCAGCCATACCTGCATTCCCACCTGTAAAAGAGTCCGGATTAAAGCAAAAAACAAAACTAAAGCAGAGAGAATAAGCTGCGGGATCATGCGGACATCACCTGAAGAGCACACGACTCCTTTGGACTGTGTGACGAGCTGCAATGACACATCAAACAGTCTGATTTCACGGGTCTGAGGGGGTGTTTATGAGCATCGTGAGAGGGTTCGAGGGTTCCCACCTGCTGGCAGAGGTGTCCGATCCCACGGATCTTGAAGGAACCGGAGGGCTGTGAGTTCTCCATCTTCAAATAGACGGAGGTTCCCACCCGCTTGGACATGCCGATGCTCTCCAGCAGAGGTGTGTTCAGGTGGAAATGCTGCGCCATGGTGGAACGAATCTCACTGGATGTCAGAAAAACGTGAGACCGATGAGCTCTGTCCGCCACGAGAGGTCAGAAAAGTCTGTAAAAGTCTGTAAAAGTCTTCTCAGTGTGTCCTCATTTAAAGGGACACCAGATGCTTATCTTTACTGCCTGTTAACTTAAGTAAATCAGTGTTTTTCAGTGTTTCTTAACAACTGTGTGCCAGGCAAAGATACAAGAACAAATAAAGCTGAATAACATAAATGGAATAATTCATTACAGTTTACTCATCATTAAATTTTAGTAGAAACATAGTAAACCCCACCAGACTGATCAGTAGCAGCGTTTATTCCTTAGTTAAAATTATAATACCAGAAAATGCGTACAAACATTGAAACTGGTTATTTTCAGACATTTTTGTCGACTTAAGTTTGTATTTTCTGAAACGTTGAACAGAGTTTGCTTTTTTTTTTTTTAACTTTCTGTGGACATGAAAGTGTTTTACGGAAAGCAACCTCTTTGCTAATATACTATTTCAGCTTAATTTATACAAAAACCAACCGGAGTTTGTGACTCAGTAAACCAAAGTCTGCGGTCTAATATCGGACTATTAGAGCTTATTTTGTATATGTAATAAACGTTGACTTACGTCCGGGTAAAACGTCGTATTGAATGAGCTCCAACCACACAATCACATTATGTTTAAGTAGTAGATATATCCGCTAAATTGAAAGTGTTTCATAGTAAAGTTGTAGCATGTAGCATAAAAGCTAACTCAAGCTAGCAAAACAAAACCACTTCCGGTTGGTAATTTAAAATAAACGTCTGTTTTCACACGGACATTATAATCACCGTACTCATAACTTTACAAATAACGTTATTAATATTTCTAATATTTCGTTATTAATATTAATAATCAAATTGAAGTTACTTCTTTATTTAGATATATTTTTGCTGTATTATGCTAACTCATATTTAATATATATTAAATGTTCAATTCTTATTGAATAAAACCGGATGTTTTAGCTTTTTTAATTTGTTCACAGACTCTGCAAAGATCAGTATTAGTAAAGGACACAAACTTACCTGTTCGGTCTTCTTCTGTCAGTCCAGAGGCTTGAATGAGACTTTTAATTTCCCTCCAAAGTCCACAGTTTATTACCTCACGTGTTTGCTTCATAAAGAGGCTTCCCCCCTCTTTCTTATGGCCGCTTATTGTAATCATTATGTTTTGTTTTAGTGGCATAAAGAGTCACTCAGAGCTGTTTCTACATTTAGCAGTCAAAACATCCTTTGCTTGCTAAATTGGTTTGTTTTGGACCTGAAACCCTGAATGTTTTGGGGTTTTTTGGATTATATTTGAACCTGCAGAGGTGTGTCCAACTCAGCGCCCCCCCCAAAACTTTCCTTCAGGGCCATCCTTTCGTCATAAGAAACATTTCCAAATATCAGAATATTGATTCACGTGTGAATTTTTAAAGAAACACCTGAAATCACTTGGTATTGTGGTTATTTTTTGTCGTTTTAAATTGATTAAGATCTGTTTCTTTAAATAAATGTCAGTGATTTAAAACAGTTTTGGGTTCTGTTAGTCCCACATTTGCAGTGAATCATCTGCATCAATGAATAAAAGAAAAGACTTGTCATGTACATGTTTTTTTTTACTGTAAATGCAGTAAAATCTTACCACTTAAACATGTAATATTTGTTATTTATCCAGTGTTTTGGTTAAGTTGTTGCAGGATAAACTGACATATTCGTTTTGTCTGAATGAGTCACGGACGCAGCTTTCATTCTCTGCAGGGATTATACTTTATTATTATTATTGTACATTAGCTGTATACTTACAGGTTGCATATACACAAAGTAATGGTATGTACTCCTCTCTCGCATCAAACATCCCTCAGCTTTTTGCATCATATTTTACACAGCGCAGGTCCAAGGAAATCATGTTTATGGAGTGCCAAACCCTCCCTGAACACTAGGTGGCAGCACTGACCGAGAGAAACAAAAGAGGCGTGTGACAGTAGTAAAAGAAAACAATACTTTGTTTTAAATTAAACCAAAAGAAAAAGGGAATAAAACAACTCGTAAAACTACTGAAGGAGAAAACTTTTCTCACTCTTCAGCCCCGTAAAAACGTGGAAATGGGGACGAGTTCACTTCTTAAGACACAGTTTAAAGTGGTCAAAAATAAAGAACGAGAAGCAACAGAAGCTGCAAATTTGATCTATTTACCGGCAGATTCAAGCTTTTGGTTCGAGCTATTAATCCGAGTTCATCTCAGCATCTTTAGTCTAAACTGCATCTAACCCTAACCTTTGAGCCATTTTCCCACCTACTTGCTTCCCTCCTTTGCACCTCCTTTCTTTGCACCTCCCTCCTTTGCACCTCCCTCCTTTGCACCTCCTTTCTTTGCACCTCCCTCCTTTGCACCTCCCTCCTTTGCACCTCCTTTCTTTGCACCTCCCTCCTTTGCACCTCCCTCCTTTGCACCTCCTTTCTTTGCACCTCCCTCCTTTGCACCTCCTCCCTTTGCACCTCCCTCCTTTGCACCTCCCTCCTTTGCACCTCCTTCCTTTGCACCTCCTCCCTTTGCACCTCCTCCCTTTGCACCTCCTTCCTTTGCACCTCCGTCCTTTGCACCTCCCTCCTTTGCACCTCCTCCCTTTGCACCTCCTTCCTTTGCACCTCCTTCCTTTGCACCTCCCTCCTTTGCACCTCCTTCCTTTGCACCTCCCTCCTTTGCACCTCCTCCCTTTGCACCTCTTTCCTTTGCACCTCCCTCCTTTGCACCTCCTTCCTTTGCACCTCCGTCCTTTGCACCTCCTTCCTTTGCACCTCCTCCCTTTGCACCTCCTCCCTTTGCACCTCCTTTCTTTGCACCTCCTTCCTTTGCACCTCCTCCCTTTGCACCTCCTCCCTTTGCACCTCCTCCCTTTGCACCTCCTTTCTTTGCACCTCCTTCCTTTGCACCTCCTTTCTCCCATCAACACGGCAGCTGAGGCTCAAACTGAGTCGACATAAACAGGGAATACTCAGACATCCGTAATGGTTCCCAGATGCTTTTTTTATGTCAGCTGGGAACCAAAATATTCCTCTGATGCGACATCAAGCCGCCGCTGACCTCGGCTGCCGCTGCCGCGGTCTTCTGGTTGCACTTCCAACACTTTGTAAACACTTTTGTTTGTTCTCTCCTCACTTTCCTTTCTCCATCTTTCTCTCTCTGCTCTTCTAACCTGTGAATTTGGGCCTTTTTTCTTTCATTTTCAAATGAAAATCGTACAAAAATAAAGTGACGTTTAGTGGTCGGGAGCCTTTTTTTGGAGGATGTGAATTCGAGCCTACAGAGTCCGAGCTCGTGGTTTTATGTTCTATAAAGCAGGTTTGGACTTGAAGCTACAGCTTTTTTTAGCGCTTTTCTTTTATTCAGCACCTCTCATGCTGCTGAACTCTCGTGAAGATGTCGAGCTATGATCACTTGGAAGGAAATCCAGGCGGGTGAAAAGATATTCTGCATCCAAAGAGGAAAAAAACCAGCTCCATCTTCGCCTTTTCTTCTTCTTCTTTTATGGCCCCGTGCTTCTTCTTCTGGTTGTTTCTGAGTGCATGCGCCCTCCTGAGAGTGAGCCTCCTGGTCTGGGCTTCATGCCAGTGAGCGTTGTCTGGGTTTGATCCTCGGATACAGCTGCAGAGAGCAGGACACAGAGGGTCACTACACCGTGTTAACATGGTTCTGAAGGTGTCTGAACATCACCAAGGCTCCGCCTGGAGCCGCTTTCTCTTTCCTTTAACGGACATTTGCACTAAAACATGTTTACTGTTCAGTACCAACTAAAGAAGACACCAAACAACACGTTATCTTCCAGTTTAACTTCATTTACAGATGTGATGATGATCAAAAGGACTTAATGACGCATAAAAACAGTTAACGGGGGGGTCTCTTGTTGGAAAAGAGAAACTTAGTGGGGTCACATGCCCCCGAAAGGATCGGATTATTGGCTAAATTACAATAAGACTGAGTTATTAAGTGCATGTAGACACCTTAAAGGGACAGTTCACCTCTTTTGACATGAAGCTGTATAACATCCCATATCAGCAGCAACATTTCTGAACATCTTCTTACCCCCTGCTGCGTCCTGTGAGCAGAGTTCCAGCCTCGTTTTGGCGTTGATGAAGGTAGTCCGGCTAGTTGGCTGGGGCTTAAAAAATAAAGCGTTTTGCTTCTCAAAACAATATGCGTTCAACAGAGTAATACATTTGCATCACAAAATGGTTCTCCAGGAAAAAGTCAGACCCCACAATCGCTTGGCCCTATTTTCTCTCCCTTCGTATCACTGCCTGCTGCCGACAGCCGCGCCTGTTACGGTGTTTGCTGCTCGGTCTGCGCTTCGGTCTGCACAGCAGGTAGTGATACGAAGGGAGAGAAAATAGGGCCAAGCGATTGTGAGGTCTGACTTTTTCCTGGAGAACCATTTTGTGATGCAAATGTATTACTCTGTTGAACGGAACTCTGCTCACAGGACGCAGCAGGGGGTAAGAAGATGTTCATAAATGATGTTGCTAATATGGGATGTCATACAGCTTCATGTCAAAAGAGGCGAACTATCCCTTTAATCTGACAAGAAATTGGATCGGATCGGATTAAGACCCTGAGATAACTGGGTTGAAAGTCAAACTAAACCTGCTTGTAGACGCTGAAGCACGTGGCGAATTAGACTTTGCGTTCTGCGCATGCTCCAGATGTTTTGCCGGGGTCGTGACCCGGAAGTCAAAGGAAGTCACTCTGTGTCTGTGACCTTCAGGCCTGGATCTCTGTGACCTTCGGGCCTGGATCTCTGTGACCTTCGGGCCTGGATCTCTGTGACCTTCGGGCCTGGATCTCTGTGACCTTCGGGCCTGGATCTCTGTGACCTTCGGGCCTGGATCTCTGTGACCTTCGGGCCTGGATCTCTGTGACCTTTAGGCCTGGATCTCTGTGACCTTCGGACCTGGATCTCTGTGACCTTTAGGCCTGGATCTCTGTGACCTTCGGGCCTGGATCTCTGTGACCTTCAGGCCTGGATCTCTGTGACCTTCAGGCCTGGATCTCTGTGACCTTCAGGCCTGGATCTCTGTGACCTTCGGGCCTGGATCTCGGTGACCTTCGGGCCTGGATCTCTGTGACCTTCAGGCATGGATCTCTGTGACCTTCAGGCCTGGATCTCTGTGACCTTTAGGCCTGGATCTCTGTGACCTTCGGGCCTGGATCTTTGTGACCTTCAGGCCTGGATCTCTGTGACCTTCGGGCCTGGATCTCTGTGACCTTCGGGCCTGGATCTCAGTGACCTTCGAGCCTGGATCTCGGTGACCTTCGGGCCTGGATCTCGGTGACCTTCAGGCCTGGATCTCTGTGACCTTCGGGGCTGGATCTCTGTGACCTTCAGGCATGGATCTCTGTGACCTTCAGGCCTGGATCTCTGTGACCTTTGGGCCTAGATCTCTGTGACCTTCGGGCCTGGATCTCTGTGACCTTCGGGCATGGATCTCGGTGACCTTCGAGCCTGGATCTCGGTGACCTTCGAGCCTGGATCTCGGTGACCTTCGGGCCTGGATCTCTGTGACCTTCGGGCCTGGATCTCGGTGACCTTCGGGCCTGGATCTCGGTGACCTTCGGGCCTGGATCTTTGTGACCTTCAGGCCTGGATCTCTGTGACCTTCGGGCCTGGATCTCTGTGACCTTCGGGCCTGGATCTCTGTGACCTTCGGGCCTGGATCTTTGTGACCTTCAGGCCTGGATCTCTGTGACCTTCGGGCCTGGATCTCTGTGACCTTCGGGCCTGGATCTCAGTGACCTTCGAGCCTGGATCTCGGTGACCTTCGGGCCTGGATCTCGGTGACCTTCAGGCCTGGATCTCTGTGACCTTCGGGGCTGGATCTCTGTGACCTTCAGGCCTGGATTTCCTCAGGCAGCTAAAACAGATCTGATTCTGTTTGAACATCTGATATGTTTTCCATGTTCTGTTGTGCATCACTTTTATCATTTGGTATTCAACCTGATTAATTAATTAATTATTAATTAATAAGTTTTGGGCTGTATTGTGTTACTTATGTTAAAAAGCAGCGTTTTAACCGGTGAAACCGTCGTTGTGCTGCTGTCGGTGGGCCTGAAGTGTCTTTATTTCCTCCCTGTGAGCGTTTACAGGCGAGCGCTGCCGTTTGGTGCGTTTTCTCACCCCCAGCAGGTTTCTGGGTATGTACCCCTCGCGGTCGTTGTGCCGCGCCCACCACCACTCTGTCTCGGTGTCGTCTCGGCGCCGCAGCACGCTGAGGGCGTCGCCCTCGCCGAAGGAGAGCTCATCCGCCTGCTGGGCGGCGTAGTCCCACAGAGCGTAGACCAAACCTTTGTTCATCACACCCAGCTTCTCCTGCACGCCTGCCAGAGACACGCAGCACCGACGTTAGACAGAAACACGCCATCGGGATGCAGAATGCGTTAAACCGAGTGGAGCGCCTGCATAAAACCTACCGTACAGGAACTGGGAACACTGCGTGTAGCCCTCCTCCATCTCTTCGCATTTGTCTGCCGCAGTTTCAACGTCGCTGATGGTCGTGGCGAAGATGGCCGCCCCGGACTCCACCAGCATCTTACAGAGGTGGACGCTGTTGCACGAGGCTGCGCAGTGTAGAGGAGTCCTGCGAGAGAAAGAAGGAACAAAGCGGCTCAGACCAGAAATCACAGCCCCAGTAAACATGAAATCCGTCAAAAAAAAAAAGGATGTAAAAATAAATAAATAAATAAAAATTTAAAAAACATGAAATCCATCATAGAAAAAAAAGGTAAAAAAAATAAAATGAAAAATAAAAATAATTTAAAAAAACATGAAATCCGTCAACGAGCGAACACAGAGCCTCAAAAAATTAATCAAACATCACAAGAGAGCCCAACTGTCAACATATGGATGGACATCACAATGGACATATATAAAATGGAGAGAATAACAGCATTTGTTAATCTTAAACTGGAGCAATTCGCCTCATATTGGGAAAACTGGGTCAACTATGTCACGCCCCATAGGCCTGATTTTATTTTTACAAATCAGTAACTATGCCTTATAAAAAAGGATCACTCCCCCACTCTGTACATAATGTTGTGTTTTTTGTTGTTGTTTGGTTCCATTTTCATCGTTTAGAAATAAAACAAAAATACCACTTTGACATTTAGGAAGGACAAGAGATACAAGAGGTATGCACATGTACCGGATGTGAATGTTTGTTTCTGAATGTCAATAAAAAAAAAAAGTTAAAAATTAAAAAAACAAACAAACAAAAATAAAAAATAAAAAAATTAAAAAATAAAAATGAATCAAACGTGTCAGTTATCGCTGCTGAGCTCAGTCTGGAATACTGCACGCCTCATACTGACCATCCGTCACTGTCGGCGGCGTTCAC
This sequence comes from Odontesthes bonariensis, assembly GCF_027942865.1. Taxonomy (NCBI): domain Eukaryota; kingdom Metazoa; phylum Chordata; class Actinopteri; order Atheriniformes; family Atherinopsidae; genus Odontesthes; species Odontesthes bonariensis. The sequence goes on along the minus strand of NC_134522.1, from coordinate 4,662,449 downwards.
GTTGACTCCAAAGTCCAGCAGGAACTTCACGATATGGTGATGCCCGGCGCAGACGGCATTGTGAAGAGGAGTTATGCCTTCATCGTTCGGCATGCTGGGGTTTTCCACCTTTAAAGACGGAGATTTTCTGTCATGAATGTCGGCAGCTCAGTATCGGCTGTAGGAGCTATTTATGAGGTTAGTTTTTAGTTTTTTGGTTCTAGTTGTAAATTTAATTAGCTAATTATGAGTAACTTTATTTGATTCATTTCAATGCTTTATTTAGATTAGATTCCTTGTTAGTTATTTGTTTAGAATATTTTTGGTAATTGGGTCACACTGGGCACCTGGAGTCCCAGCATGCACCTGGGTGGGCTGATGTTTTTTTTTTTTACCAGGGAAAAGTAGAGAGCAGCAGGTTTATTTGTTCTTTTGTTTGTTTTATTGTTTTGAAATAAATCATCAGAAAACACGAGAATTCATTTTGGACATTCATCTTATTTTGCCTGCGTTAAACCACATCCCCCATGGTGCATCAGTGGCCTTTTGATTTTGTTTGATTTCAGTTTAATTAGTTTTTTTTAATGGACAAATGGCCACTACATCGGCTTTCAGAAACTGCTGATGCTTAAACCAGAGAGCAGAACACGTGCAAAACGAGCATTTTTCTAACAGGTCTGAAGCTCTGGACTCGTTTCTACCTCCGGGGTGTGATACCGTCAGACTGGGCTTGTTCCACTTATGAAGCATCTCTTTGAAAATATGGAAAGTCAGAAAGAACTTTGGTCCAGTGGGAAAACTAAAGATTTAAGGCTTTGATGTCTCCGTGCTGCTGGAACATTCTCCCCCGACACAGCCGCACAACAAGGATGAATCTCAGCGAAGGTGCTGAAAAACATCAATATCTTCTCGATAATGGCTGATCTGATGAGACAGTCTGCATGTGGGGGGGTTAAAATGTAATTCTGCTGCATTATTAAACGGGTTCTTTCCCCCATTCAGAGTGTGCACCCAAACTGGCAGCATTAAAATATTATTTATTCATTTATTATTTATTAAAGGTGTGTGGTATTTAATCCACACACTTTTAATTAAGTCGATTCCTTAAAGCTCTCCAGCTGCAGCGTTTGAGTTTTAACTGCATCCCTCTACAAATGGTCCAAATGTGGCCAAACCAGAGCCCTGACTTACGTCCTTTCAAATATAAAGGTGGATGAAAACAGTCACATTCAAGCCAGTTAACTTTGGCGTCCCTCAGGGCTCCGTACTCGGCCCACTTAGACTAAGATTGAACTGAATGTGTAAAACCTGTTATAATACCAACGTTTAGTTATTATCACATTGTTTTAGACACTAAGAACTGTCTAAATATTTGAAATCAATTAAAAAGTCTGTGTTGTTTATAACCCGGAAAGTTAAACTCTGTTACTTCTGACTCAAACAGACAGAAAAACACAGTTTACCTCGTATATGATCCTCTGTACCAGATCAAACTCTCCCTCTAATGAAGCATCCAGCAGCAGAGCCAGAGGGTTGAACTTGACTCTCAGGCCGTGGCCCGTGCGCTCTGATGACGGCTTCTTCAGGTTGGTTCGCTTCGCCTGCAGAGACAAACCGAAAGGGTCAGCGGGTAAATATCTGAGGGTAAATATTAGGGCTGGGCGCGTTAACTCGTTATTATCGCGTTAACTTGTTAATTATTTAACGCAGATAAAATATTTTATCGCGCATTAACGCAGGTTTTATATTGTAAAAGTCTGTTGAATGCATCACATTCACACAGTTACAGCAAACACCACGAAGCATGGAGGAATAAAATAAAGATAAACTAGCAGGTAACATCACCACTACAGGTGAGAAGCTCACGGAGCTAACCGGCGCTACTTCCTGTTTTACTTGTTTCAACATGAAAGCACGTATTTCAAAATAAATTTTAAAAAACAACTCCTGCATTTACAGCCAAGTTGAATTGTCTTCTCAGCGTAGTAGTTCCAGTCTAAAATATCACTTAAAGGCAAAACACACAACTGATAGCAGCAAGTCATTCAAGGAAACAGACAGTGGAGCGAGGCTTCTACATAAAAACTACAGAAAGATGCTGATGTTAAAAGTGTGTTTGCACAACAAATGTTATGGCACTTTCATTCATATGGCAGCACATTTAAAATAAAGCTAAATGCTAAAAGCTATACGCTACTTTTGGATTCATTTTGGGATTTTGCGTACAAATGCGATTAATCGTGATTAATCAGGGAAATCATGTGATTAATTAGATTAAACATTTTAATCGTTGCCCAGCCCTAGTAAATATCTGAGGGTAAATATCCCACCCGAGTGCTGCCTTTAATGTGAGTACTCAGTGTTTTTGTGTACCTTGGGCAGTGAAGGCGGGGCAGGAGGCGATGGAGAAGGGGAGGCGTGGCCTGCTGAGTTCTTGGCAGGACTGGATCCTCTGTGGTTGTTGTTGTTCTGGTCCTCTGGCCTCTCAGGTGCAGGTGACGGGCTCTGCTGGGCTGGCGGAGATCCATTTTTGCTACTTTCTGCCGTTGCCGAGGTCTCTTTGGACGTTTCTGTTGTAACCGAGGGAGGAGACACCCGGCGGGGGTCCGACTTCAGGCTCTGACCTTCAGCCTCCGCCGCTTCCACGCCGACGCGCTTGTCGCCAGGTTCTACGTTCCCATTGGCTGAATGGATGTTGTCCATGTCTCCCAAAAGGCAGTCAGGCTGGTAGAAGGTGTTGCCTGGAACAAAGGGGGCGAACTTAAATGACTGCATCATCATTTTAAGCTAACCGGACTTAAAATATCCTATATTTACCTGAACTGCCCTCCATGCCTCCTGCCAACGTGTTGAACCTGAAAGTAAAAACAAAAATGAGCTTCTGAGAAACGGCTCCATGCACATATCCTCACATATAAAGCTCTGAATGACCGAGCTCCATCACATCTTAAAACAGAGCCTTCAGTTATCAGGCCCCTCTCTGTGGAACCAGCTGCCAGTTTGGGAGGCAGAGCCTTCAGTTATCAGGCCCCTCTCTGTGGAACCAGCTGCCAGTTTGGGAGGCAGAGCCTTCAGTTATCAGGCCCCTCTCTGACGAACCAGCTGCCAGTTTGGGAGGCAGAGCCTTCAGTTATCAGGCCCCTCTCTGTGGAACCAGCTGCCAGTTTGGGAGGCAGAGCCTTCAGTTATCAAGCTCCTCTCTGACGAACCAGCTGCCAGTTTGGGAGGCAGAGCCTTCAGTTATCAGGCCCCTCTCTGTGGAACCAGCTGCCAGTTTGGGAGGCAGAGCCTTCAGTTATCAGGCCCCTCTCTGTGGAACCAGCTGCCAGTTTGGGAGGCAGAGCCTTCAGTTATCAGGCCCCTCTCTGTGGGACCAGCTGCCAGTTTGGGAGGCAGAGCCTTCAGTTATCAGGCCCCTCTCTGTGGGACCAGCTGCCAGTTTGGGAGCCAGAGCCTTCAGTTATCAGGCCCCTCTCTGACGAACCAGCTGCCAGTTTGGCTTCAGGAAGCAGACACCCTCTCTACCTTTAAGACCAGGCTTAAAACTTTCCTTTCTGATAAAGCTTATAGTTAGGGATGGCTCAGCTGACCTTGAAACATCCCATAGTAAAGCTGCTATAGGCCCAGACTTCTGTGCTGATTGGATTATGATTGTATTGGAATTAATTGGCCACGACAGTTTACAAATGAACTTAATTCAGCTTTTTTCTCAGCTCAATGATTTGTTTCTCTGTTTTCAGCGTCACTGACCTCTGGTACAGCAGTTTCTGGATGTTCGGCCCCTGGGGGCCCTCAGGTTCGGTGATGGAGCTCCGCTTCTTCAGCGGTCGGGGCGCGTTGCTGAGGCGCCGGCGCAGAACTTCCAGGTCAGCGTCACTCTGGTATCGCAGCTGAGAATGAGCTGTGGGGATTCAGGATGTTTACAGAGTCTGAGATGCAGGTTTTTCTCTCCGGTCGCCTTCAGACTGTGAACTTCTGTAGATTTACTGCTGACTTCTGTAGATTTAATGTTAACTTCTGTAGATTTACTGTTAACTTCTGTAGATTTACTGTTAACTTCTGTAGATTTACTGCTGACTTCTGTAGATTTACTGTTAACTTCTGTAGATTTACTGTTAACTTCTGTAGATTTACTGTTAACTTCTGTAGATTTACTGTTAACTTCTGTAGATTTACTGTTAACTTCTGTAGATTTACTGTTAACTTCTGTAGATTTACTGTTAACTTCTGTAGATTTACTGCTGACTTCTGTAGATTTACTGTTAACTTCTGTAGATTTACTGTTAACTTCTGTAGATTTACTGTTAACTTCTGTAGATTTACTGTTAACTTCTGTAGATTTAATGTTAACTTCTGTAGATTTAATGTTGACTTCTGTAGATTTACTGTTAACTTCTGTAGATTTACTGTTTAAACAGCCAGAAAGATCCATTCATCTTTACAGCTCTATTACTTTTATTCATCTTTGCGACTGGTTTCTTGTTGTCGATGTGGTTTTATTTTTGTTTTTTATTCTGCATATCTGAGCTGGTTTTCTGAATAATAATAAAAATGAATCTGAAGTATGTGAACCACCCATTTTGTTGTTTTTAATTTGCTTTATTACAAACTTCACTCACTGTTTATGTTCTGTTTGGAGCCAAAACGTAATTTTCTGAAGTGCTTTGCAACACATCAGAGCATTAATAACATCTTTCATGAAGAATTTAAACACTTTTATGGTTTAAAATACATATTAACTCTCTGGTTATCTCCATTTGAATTGTGTTCTCAGTCGTTTAAGCTGCTGCTTTAAGTTAATATCACATATTATAAAGCAAAGCAGGCATCACATTTATTTGTGGAGACCACTTTAATCCTCTGGTACCTACCCACGGGGGTGAGCTTAGTGGGACTTAGAGGACGAGGGATGTTGTCTACGCTCGGCGGAGGAAGGATTTGCCCATCACTGCTTTCTCCTCCTCCTCCTTTTCCTCCATCTTTATCCGTAACATCCTCCCCTGCCGTCTTCATTCCTCCTTGGAGGAAAGGGACGGGGGAAGGAGAAGAAGAGGAGGTGGGGAGGATGGGTTTACCGTAAACTGCGAGAGAAAAAAGGCATTTATAGTTAGTTTGGTCTCTATGACCCGATTAAAACAATGAATAATCAGAAATAAACAGCATGTAGACCAGAACTACATTTCCGACCTGCTTTGACGGCAGTCCTGTTGCTGAGAGATCCGTAGTTCTTGGCCTGAGGCTGTTGGAGGTACATGCTGTAGATGGAGCTGCTGTTCATTGTGGCGGGGCCTTTTCTGGGGGACTGTGGCCTGGACGGGTGGTCCGGGACGTAGGGGCGCACGGCCACCGCCGGAGGGGGGTCTGTGCGCTCCGTTTGTGGGGACAGAGGGGAGGGCTGGGCGGAGGTGGCAGAACCTAACGCCAGAGACAGAAACGATGACACGGTTATTTTTAATACAAATTTATTATATTATTTACAAATCCCAGAACGGTTCAGGCCCAGAATGCATCTGGGATCTGTTCAGAGAATATAAACCCAGCAGAGCTCTTAGATCCAAGGACTCAGGTCAGCTGGTCCAGTCCAGAGTCCAGACTAAACATGGAGAAGCAGCATTTAGCTGTTATGCTGCAAACAAGTGGAACAAACTGCCAGTGGAGATTAAACTTTCACCAAATGGAGACATTTTTAAATCCAGGTTAAAAACATTTCTGTTCTCATGAATCTGAGCGAGTGGCCATGACTTGTGGAGTCCCCCAGGGGTCAATTCTTGGACCTCTTCTGTTTAACTTGTATATGCTCCCTTTGGGTCAGATATTACAGAACTTTAACATCAATTATCACAGTTATGCAGACGATACACAACTTTATGTTGTTGTTTCTCTATTATTATGTTTCTCTTTGAAGCACTTTGAATTGTTTTGTACATGAAATGTGCTATAAAAATACATTTGATTTGATTTTATTTATTTTAAAAAGGTCAGCTTTCATTTCATCTGATCAGAGAGAATAAATCGAGCAAAAACTTCACCTTGGGTTGAATTAGGAGGCATAGAAATACGCTGCTGTATCTGCTGTGAAGTGGAGGATGCTGAGGAGGTGGCGCTGGTGGTGTTGGATCGGGGCCAGCCGAGGGTACCAGGGGCAGAACGGGGCAGCGAGCTTGTGGCGCAGTGATGCCCCGCCGCCTGGTGGTTGGCGCTGGGGTAGGTGCCATAACCAGAGGGAAGCTGCTGGAAAGGAGACATAATCAGATGTTTGCACCAAAACCTCCATGAGGGCACTCAAATGAGATTTTGTGGAATATCTTAAAATGACATAATCCCTTCTTCCTGTTCCTGGGAGCAGATATCAGGGCGTCTGAAGTCACCAGCAGGTGTAAAACTCCTAAATCATTAGTTCCTCATCTAACGAGCAGTTCTGATTTTCATTTCTAAAGTACGTCACTCCTTAAGTTGGCTCCGCCTCCTCTGCTAAGCCCCGCCTACTCCCATCCCCCCTGCTGGACGGATGAAGCCAGCTTCTGGTGGAAATGTTCTGCTGTCAGCTGCCCTGAGGAGCATGCATCTTCCATCCAGCAGCAGCCTCAGAGGATATCAGAGCCCAGTGGATAAACTCTATCTGAGGCTAATGTTCCAGCAGAGTTAGCTAAAGACTGTGGATGTGCAGCAGCCACTTTTCATCCCACTGTTTTAACAACTTGGTCCAGTTCAACGCTGGACTGAAGAAGCTGAGCCACAAAGAGGGATCAGTTCCAACTCTGAGCCTGAACTTCAGAGCAGGGAAATGGAAGCATCTGAGAAATAACTCCTCATGGTTTATTTATTGATTTATTTTCTCCTTTAGCAGCAGCTAACGCTAACAGCTTAGCTAATGAAGGTGACGTACACCAGCTTCTGAGGAGTTATTGCTGTTATTTTCTCCTTTAGCAGCAGCTAACGCTAACAGCTTAGCTAATGAAGGTGACATACACCAGCTTCTAAGGAGTTATTGCTGTTATTTTCTCCTTTAGCAGCAGCTAACGCTAACAGCTTAGCTAATAAAGATGAGGTACACCAGCCTCTAAGGAGTTATTGCTGCTCCTTTCTGAAAGATGAACATTATTGTTCCCACATTACTTTGTTAGCTGAAGCTTTCTAGCTGAACGGTTCCGTTCTGTAACTCATCAACCTGCAGCTGTGTGGATAAGGTGTGTTTCCAACACAACACCGGTCCTCTCCTCACTCTCGGTGTGCTAACGCTACATTATCTGCATGTTTCTGATAACGATGTTATCTCTGAGTACAACTGTTTAATGAGGTTAATATATCCAAAGTGTTTAAACGCAGTAATTAACGGTACACATGCATTACTACGAGTTACGCTGTGTACATCTCCGGCTTGGTCCATCACTGTTGATGAGAAAGCTTTGTTTGCTAGCATCTTCTGCTAGCTTACAGCTACACTGCTAAACTATTAGCTGCTGATGTCACCAAAAGGGTGAAAATATCATGTTTTCAGGAAAATTGTCAAAACAAGTTAAAGGTAGGGTAGGAGATCTTGGATTTTGAGTCCAGCGAAGCTGCATTTTGAAAATACACCGGTAAAAAGTCCCAACCCTTTTCTTCACTTTCCCCCCGAAGGCACGCCTCTAGAGTACATGAACGCGCACGAGCACGAAGGTGCATGAGCGCTGTTCTGACAGCAAGCATCGATCGTTGCCATATTTAGTATTTAGTATTTAGTTTATGCTAACTATACGTTTAATAATGCTAGGTGCTAGCCAAGCTGGCTCTAGTTTAGCTTCCTGCCAAGCTTCTGGACGCGTAATTCGTTCACGGAGCAGGGTACGTGCACAGGGGGAAGGAGGGGGAGGGAGGAGCAGATTGCAGTTTGATAGACGGCATCAGAATCCAATCATTGTGAACGGTCCGTTCACAATGATTGGATACTGTTTTTCCTAGATTGTACGTTCTAGAGGCCACTAAAACTTTTCATATTTGTGTCAAAACTTTTAATTAATTGGTTGCAATGGGGGTGTGAAGAGTATTTCAAGCAATATGTAAAAAAATGTTCCAGAAAAAGAACCCCTACCCCGCCTTTAAGACAGAGAGCCACTGTGTTTAAACCAACAGATAATTGGACCAAAGCCCATCTCATACAACTCAATAAGAACTCATAAAATTGTGTCAAATTCTGAAAGATAACATAATACGTAATGAAGATATCCAAGGCACTCTTCTTCTTTATAAAAAGCAAGATAACATAATACGTCACCTTTAATGTTGCCATAACATCACGTCCGTACATGAATACATTCAGAGTTTAGAGAAGTAGCATTAATATAGACAAAGTACCTGTTCTGGGCTGCTGGTTCTCCAGTCGGGTACGTTCTTCCCGATGCTCGACCATGACGCTTCATTAGCTGAGCAGAGACGGAGAGGAGAAAGAGGGAAGGGTGACGAGAAGGGAGGTTAACACGGGAAGCCAATTAGGGAGAGTCAGACCAACACAAATTAAAGGAGGAATGACAAAGCACCATGAATTTTTAAGCAGGTGAGAACAGGAACAAGTTGAAACATAGTTAGTAGTTAAAGGGAATGAAGACAGAACTACATCATGACATGTGGACACTCATACTATACATTAGCTGCTATTTGTAGCGCTCTGTCATAGGATACACACAGCTCAGCAAAACAAATATAAGAGCATATCATTACCCACACATCGTAAAAACAGTGCAGGCCGAGCTGTGAATGACAGGGTTGGTTCATCACCTCTTACTCCACTTATTTTTAATTCGAACTGACACATCTGGCCCTCAGATGTGAAGCCTCAACGCAGCGAATACTGTGATGTAATAAGACGAGCGCTGAAATGCTTAACAACGGCTTTACATGGCTGCCGACAGCAGCACAGAAGTCCTGAGCTCAGTGCTACAAGTTATGAGACGTTGGGCTGCAGATAATGAAATAGGGAACTTTCATAGTAGATCATAACTTCACTTGGTAAGTAAAACATTATTTGTACATATTTAATTTTCTAGATAAATACCACAGAGTGCTTCGCAACAAAATGAAAACTAAAGTTAACCAAGTTTAGAGAGTCCACAGATCTTGGGCCCTGATCACATGACCTCGGGCTCTGATAACATGACCTCGGGCCCTGATAACATGACCTCGGGCCCTGATCACATGACCTCGGGCTCTGATAACATGACCTCGGGCCCTGATAACATGACCTCGGGCCCTGATCACATGATCTCGGGCCCTGATCACATGACCTCGGGCTCTGATAACATGACCTCGGGCCCTGATCACATGACCTCGGGCCCTGATCACATGACCTCGGGCCCTGATCACATGACCTCGGGCTCTGATAACATGACCTCGGGCCCTGATAACATGACCTCGGGCCCTGATCACATGACCTCGGGCTCTGATAACATGACCTCGGGCCCTGATAACATGACCTCGGCTCTGATCACATGACCTCGGGCCCTGATAACATGACCTCGGGCCCTGATAACATGACCTCGGCTCTGATCACATGACCTCGGGCCCTGATAACATGACCTCGGGCCCTGATAACATGACCTCGGGCCCTGATCACATGACCTCGGGCTCTGATCACATGACCTCGGGCTCTGATAACATGACCTCGGGCTCTGATAACATGACCTCGGGCCCTGATCACATGACCTCGGGCTCTGATAACATGACCTCGGGCCCTGATAACGTGACCTCGGGCTCTGATCACGTGACCTCGGGCGCTGATAACGTGACCTCGGGCCCTGATAACGTGACCTCGGGCTCTGATCACGTGACCTCGGGCGCTGATAACGTGACCTCGGGCCCTGATAACGTGACCTCGGGCCCTGATAACGTGACCTCGGGCCCTGATAACATGACCTCGGGCTCTGATCACGTGACCTCGGCCCTGATCACGTGACCTCGGGCCCTGATAACGTGACCTCGGGCTCTGATCACATGACCTCGGGCTCTGATCACATGACCTCGGGCCCTGATAACATGACCTCGGGCCCTGATCACATGACCTCGGGCCCTGATAACATGACCTCGGGCGCTGATCACATGACCTCGGGCCCTGATAACATGACCTCGGGCCCTGATAACATGACCTCGGCCCTGATCACGTGACCTCGGGCCCTGATAACATGACCTCGGGCTCTGATCACATGACCTCGGGCCCTGATAACGTGACCTCGGGCCCTGATAACATGACCTCGGGCCCTGATCACATGACCTCGGGCCCTGATAACGTGACCTCGGGCCCTGATAACATGACCTCGGGCTCTGATCACGTGACCTCGGCCCTGATCACGTGACCTCGGGCCCTGATAACGTGACCTCGGGCTCTGATCACATGACCTCGGGCTCTGATCACATGACCTCGGGCCCTGATAACATGACCTCGGGCCCTGATCACATGACCTCGGGCCCTGATAACATGACCTCGGGCGCTGATCACATGACCTCGGGCCCTGATAACATGACCTCGGGCCCTGACAACATGACCTCGGCCCTGATCACGTGACCTCGGGCCCTGATAACATGACCTCGGGCTCTGATAACATGACCTCGGGCACTGATCACATGACCTCGGGCCCTGATAACATGACCTCGGGCGCTGATCACATGACCTCGGGCTCTGATCACATGACCTCGGGCTCTGATCACATGACCTCGGGCTCTGATCACATGACCTCGGGCTCTGATCACATGACCTCGGGCCCTGATCACATGACCTCGGGCTCTGATCACATGACCTCGGGCCCTGATAACATGACCTCGGGCTCTGATCACATGACCTCGGGTCCTGATCACATGACCTCGGGCCCTGATAACATGACCTCGGGCCCTGATAACATGACCTCGGGCCCTGATAACATGACCTCGGGCTCTGATCACATGACCTCGGGCCCTGATAACATGACCTCGGGCTCTGATCACATGACCTCGGGCTCTGATCACATGACCTCGGGCCCTGATAACATGACCTCGGGCCCTGATAACATGACCTCGGGCCCTGATAACATGACCTCGGGCTCTGATCACATGACCTCGGGTCCTGATCACATGACCTCGGGCCCTGATAACATGACCTCGGGCTCTGATCACATGACCTCGGGCCCTGATAACATGACCTCGGGCTCTGATCACATGACCTCGGGTCCTGATCACATGACCTCGGGCCCTGATAACATGACCTCGGGCTCTGATCACATGACCTCGGGCTCTGATCACATGACCTCGGGCCCTGATCACATGACCTCGGGCTCTGATCACATGACCTCGGGCCCTGATCACATGACCTCGGGCTCTGATCACATGACCTCGGGCCCTGATCACATGACCTTGGGCTCTGATCACATGACCTCGGGCCCTGATAACATGACCTCGGGCCCTGATAACGTGACCTCGGGCCCTGATCACGTGACCTCGGGCTCTGATAACGTGACCTCGGGCCCTGATAACGTGACCTCGGGCCCTGATCACATGACCTTGGGCTCTGATCACATGACCTCGGGCCCTGATAACATGACCTCGGGCCCTGATCACATGACCTCGGGCTCTGATCACATGACCTCGGGCTCTGATCACATGACCTCGGGCTCTGATCACATGACCTCGGGCGCTGATAACATGACCTCGGGCTCTGATCACATGACCTCGGGCACTGATCACATGACCTCGGGCTCTGATCACATGACCTCGGGCCCTGATAACATGACCTCGGGCCCTGATCACATGACCTCGGGCCCTGATCACATGACCTCGGGCCCTGATCACATGACCTCGGGCCCTGATCACGTGACCTCGGGCTCTGATAACGTGACCTCGGGCCCTGATAACGTGACCTCGGGCCCTGATCACGTGACCTCGGGCCCTGATAACGTGACCTCGGGCCCTGATAACGTGACCTCGGGCCCTGATCACGTGACCTCGGGCGCTGATCACGTGACCTCGGGCGCTGATAACGTGACCTCGGGCCCTGATAACGTGACCTCGGGCCCTGATCACATGACCTCGGGCTCTGATCACATGACCTCGGGCTCTGATCACATGACCTCGGCCCTGATCACGTGACCTCGGGCTCTGATCACGTGACCTCGGGCGCTGATAACGTGACCTCGGGCCCTGATAACGTGACCTCGGGCCCTGATCACATGACCTCGGGCTCTGATCACATGACCTCGGGCTCTGATCACATGACCTCGGGCACTGATCACATGACCTCGGGCTCTGATCACATGACCTCGGGCTCTGATCACATGACCTCGGGCACTGATCACATGACCTCGGGCTCTGATCACATGACCTCGGGCCCTGATCACATGACCTCGGGCCCTGATCACATGACCTCGGGCACTGATCACATGACCTCGGGCTCTGATCACATGACCTCGGGCTCTGATAACATGACCTCGGGCGCTGATCACATGACCTCGGGCTCTGATCAAATGACCTCGGGCGCTGATCACATGACCTCGGGCTCTGATAACATGACCTCGGGCTCTGATCACATGACCTCGGGCCCTGATCACATGACCTCGGGCGCTGATCACATGACCTCGGGCGCTGATAACATGACCTCGGGCACTGATCACATGACCTCGGGCCCTGATAACATGACCACAATGGGACTGAACCAAAAACAAGAGCCAAGGAGGAAGCTTTATTACCAGATAAAGTTGTAGGTGAAGACAGAAAAAAGTCAAACTTCACAGAGTTACATAGACACCTGGCACAGTAGGCTCACAGGACGGATCAGTCACTCAGTCGCGTCCGTCGACATGTGAAGGTGAAGGTTTAGCTGAGAGTTTAACCACCTTAACTCACCTCCCAATTAAAAGGAAACAGCCTTGTGAGAAAGTCTGGTGATCACCTAAGTCTTCTACAGTCTCACTGCAAAAAGGGCAACAAAATAAAGCTTCGGCAGTGTTATTCACGCTCGTGTTGCCACAGTAGGCCGATTCCATCAACAAAAAGTCAGTTTAGACCAGAGATACTCATTGTGCGGCTCATCAAGCTCTAATTGGTGGCTCGCACTCTCATAGTAGTATTAGTAGTGGTATAGTAGTATTAATTAAGGCTTAAAGGTGTTTCCTAAAGGGGGAACTGTTAAACCTGGCAACGCAGCCCGCTTAAACCACCTCACACCTGACCGCAGAGCACGCTAGCTCCTTTAGCCGGCGCGATGCAGGCACAATGGATCAGTTTTTAATTAAAAGAGGGCAAAAACCAGCACAAAAACCAAACGAAAATCAGCATGAAGACGCCAGAGAGGGGACGAGCATGCAAACGTCAGGTGTACCGCGAGATGCAGGCACAATGGATCGGTTTTTAATTAAAAAAGGGCATAAAAAGCTTTTGGGGTACGATCTCACAGGAACTGAGTGGCATCTTTCAAGCAAAGGTGAGGAGGGACCCTGGCCTCTTCATCCTCGGCGACTCTAACCCGTTTGAAGTTCAAACTATGCGACAAATTACTTCTATTGGCCAGAAAATGTATTTTAATTAACTGGATCAATGTTAAAACGCCTACTGTCACCTTATGGTATGGGGAAATATTCCGGGTCCTCCCCCATGAAAGACTTAGTGCAGTTTGAAGGGTAATGAGAGGTACTTTAATGAAATGTGGGCTCCTCTGCTCAACTATCTACCTGACGAGTTGACTCAGTTCGTGATGAGGGGCCAGTCTTCCTCACAGTGGCCACACCCACCTGATATAAACCCGTAAGGGTCTTTTCTTGCAGTTACATACGACCACATGATGTATCTGTTTACTCTGTGGGAGGCTGATGTGACTGGGACTACATTAGTGGGAGATGTGTATGTTCACAGAGCAATACGAGGAGGGTGCCTGTTTGCACTGTGGGGGGCAGTTAACTGGAAGATTTGTCTGCTTAGGATAGATGGATGGCAATATTTGACTGTATTTTATCCTTCTTTGTTACTGACATGATGGCAAAATGTATATTTTGTGTTTCTGCTGAAAACCAATAAAAATCTGTTTAAAAAAAAAAGAAAAAGGGCAAAAACCAGCACAAAAACCAGCACAAAAACCATGCTCATCCTGAATGTCTCACTATGATTACAACAACAAACTACAAATACAACATGAAGAAAGTCGAGCACATGCACGCCAGCTTCCGCTCATACCAGCATTAAGGTAAATGTGGTCTTATAGAAAATGTATTGGCTGTGTTGTTCCTTTCTTTGTGGGATGTTTTATATGTAGAAATGCATATTTGCAAACTCAGTATGTTGTGGTAAAAGTGGCTCTTCCCTTGATTTTGCTGCCAATGTGGCTCCTGTGGGAAAAACAGTGAGTATCTCTGCTTTAGGCTGTTATCTAACCTTCAGGCGCAGATGCCAGAGGCACAACCGCGTCACAGGTCTGGCAAATACCAGACTAATGCTGATTAACTGCTGAACCTGGGAGCCAGAACACGACCCGCCGACCTCAGGAAGAAAACAGTCACAACAGGAAACAAACAGTCAGCTTTGAGCGAGGTGGAAACTGGGCCTTCTGCCACGGAGCTCAGATTAGAAGCAGCCACAAAGGCCGGCTGCAGAGGACAAAAGGGAAACCCGGGTTAAGGGTATTAAACCCGCCGCCACCCAGGCTTCTCCTTCAGCTGACGTCTCCGTTCTTTAAGTAAAAGAAGGTAAATCAGCAGGTAGAAGCAGCCCCACAACATCCTGAACGTGGCCCTTAAATCCTTTGAGCTGCTGAGCAGCCAGGTTTCATTACATTTCTTCTTCTTCTGAATGTTCCTCTGCAGTTTCAGGAAGCTGCCCACGTTCTACAGATACTGGAATACAGAAAAGACACATTTCCCTGGTGAGCGGGCAGGCAGCTCGTGGGAGATTTAAAGGGACAGTTCGCCTCTTTTGACATGAAGCTGTGTAACATCCCATATCAGCAACATCATTTCTGAACATCTTCTTACCCCCTGCTGCGTCCTGTGAGCAGAGTTCCAGCCTCATTTTGGTGTTGATGAAGGTAGTCCGGCTAGTTGGCTGGGGTTTAAAAAATAAAGCGTTTTGCTTCTCAGAACAATATGCGTTCAACAGAGTAATACATTTGCATCACAAAATCGTTCTCCAGGAAAAAGTCAGACCTCACAAACTCTTGGCCCTATTTTCTCTCCCTTCGTATCACTGCCTGCTGTGCAGACCGAGCAGCAAACAGGCGCAGCTGTCGGCAGGCGTCTTTCCTTTCCTTTCTTTCGTTTCCTTTCCTCGTCTTTCATTTCTTTTGTTTCCTTTATTTTCCTTTCCTTGTCTTTCCTTTCTTTTGTTTCCTTTCTTTTCCTTTCCTTGTCTTGTCTTTCCTTTCCTTGTCTTTCCTTTCTTTTGTTTACTTTCCTTTCCTTTCTTTCCCTTCTCTTTCCTTTTCTTTTGTTTATGTGCTGTGCAGACCAAGCAGCAAACACCATAACAGGTGCGGCTGTCGGCAGGCGGCAGCAGGCAGTGATACGAAGTGAGAGAAAATAGGGCCAAGAGATTGTGAGGTCTGACTTTTTCCTGGAGAACCATTTTGTGATGCAAATGTATTACTCTTTTGAACGCATATTGTTCTGAGAAGCAAAACGCTTTATTTTTTAAACCCCAGCCAACTAGCCGGACTACCTTCATCAACACCAAAACGAGGCTGGAACTCTGCTCACAGGACGCAGCAGGGGGTAAGAAGATGTTCAGAAATGATGTTGCTGATATGGGATGTTACACAGCTTCATGCCAAAAGAGGCGAACTATCCCTTTAACACCAACATTGGTCGTGGAGCTTAACCAGATGGATGACAGTAGCCACAGCTGCTATGACCCTTACATAAAACCTACACTCACACATATTGTAAACAGCCACAGGCTTCCACAGCTCAGACTTCCTCTCAGTCATCTCAGCTGCCCGTTACCCTGATCTACAGCCGGGTATTTTCCACATGATGTAACCCCGGTAATAATAGAACTGTGGCATTCAGGAACACAATGACATCTGTGACGGTGTTGGTCCCACAGACTTTCTGCGTAACCAGGAGTTAAACTAAACAAACGTTTGGCTGTTTCCAACACGAGGATGAGCAGGAGTCAAAATAAGATCCTGCAGAATGAGAGGAGACAGACCCGGAGCCCTGATTCAACCCATTTCCAACTATTCTTCATCCTTTGAAGCCGATTATCTGTTTACTCTTCTAATATGAGCCGGAAGACATGAAGGAATGATCCAATACGAGTCTGAGTCCAGTCTGTGGTTCGTCCTCGGTTTGTTTTCCTTTCCCTGGGAAGCTGCTGACTATCAGATGTCTCGTCCGCGCCCTTAAACGCACGACCCTAACATTTTAAGGTCGTTTTGTGCAGCTGATTTAATTATGTTCTCTCTGCTCGCCATCTGCTCTGCATGGCTGTGCCGACATGAGCAGGAGACACTAAGAGGACGTCTGCTTTGGGCCATTTCTGCACCGTGGCGAACGGATTAAAGAGCAGAAAACACATCTTCACACAGTTCCAGTTCCAAAACATTTAGCATGAGTGAGCACAGAATGCAGAAAACCTGTTAAAGGTGGAATCTGATGGCAGCGACACGTCTCAGAAAAGTTGGGACAGGTTTCTTCTTCTTACAACATCTGGAAACATCTGGAACTGAGGGAGCCCAGTCTCCATATTTCACAAATAAAGAAAAAGTATTTGTTCAGAGTGAGTCTGTGAATGCAGGAGCCGTACTCAAAAGGGTTCACAAACTTTCTGGTGTTGCTTTAAATCATCAGTACAGACTTATCTGTGTCTCCTTTTTCAGACCAGTGCTACGAACCCGATTTAAAAAAAATAAAAATAAAAAATATATAAAAATAACAATAAATAAATAAATAAAAATAAGATTAATTAATGAATTTTTGAAAAATTAAAAAAAATGTAAAACACGAATAAAAACGGATTTAACTTATTTGAAAATCTTCGAAATCAAATTTTTTTTTCTCAATAAAAACAGAAAATGTGTCAAATGTTGAAAAACATCAGCTCGTCTTTGATGAATCTGATGGCAGCAACAAGTCTCATAAATGTTGGGACAGGTTTCTTCTTTTAACAACATCTGGAAACATCTGCAACCGAGGAGCCCAGCTGCTGGACCTTTGGCAGAGGAACGTTGTCCCATTCCCGTCTGAAAGAGGATTCCTGGCTCTTCTTCGTTGTATTTAGATGTTTTCAGTCCTAAAGGTCACAGAGATGTAGACAGATTGCTGAACCTCTGACAGTCTTTACTCCTCAGAGACTCTTTCTCTCTAAGGTGCTCTTTTTATACCCAATCACCTTACTGAGCTGTTGTTAATCATCCTAATGAGCTGCAACATCTTCCTCCAGTTGTTTCTTTTCATTACGACTAACTTTTCCAGCTTTTTGTTGCTCCTGTCCCAACTTTTCTGAGACGTGTTTCTGCCATTAGCTTTAAGATGAGCTCATATTATTGATGAAATAATAATAAAACGTGTTCTTTAGATTAAAAAAAATGGCTGTAAAAGCTTCTCTCGTGATGTTGGACACGTTCCACAATTAATCATCTACAAGTGCGACAACGTTCATGAAGATCTGTGAACGTTTTGACCCGTTTGGAGGAGTTAGAAGCATCTTAGAAGCAGTGGACATTCATTTGGGTTAATTAAAGAGTTAAGGCCCAAGAAGCTGCTAATCTACCACCAACGGAGCCAAGGGGTGAGTACGTTTCTCTAGCGCCCCCTCCAGGACTCACTGTTGTTACCGTCCCCCCCCCGAGAGGACCGAGGCCCCTCAAACGTCTCAGTGGGCTCGGACAGGACGACGTCTAAATCTGACACCTTCCACCGGCCGGGAGCCGTCCTGACGCCGCTCCTGTCCTCTTCTGCACGGCGTGGAAAGACAACAACGAGGCCGAGCACGAGACAGAAGCGACCACGAGGTGAACGGCACCGCCGTGACATCATAAACCACCACCAAAAACAAGCCCCAGCAGGTCAGCCACATGAAGTCATTTAGGATAACAACAACAACAACAACAACAACAACAACAACAACAACAACAACAGGTAAGGGGAGGAAGAGAGGAGCCGACAAACAGGAAAAAGAAATAAAAGGACAGAAAGTTAGAGCTCAGAAAGAGATTCACGTCTGAAACAACGAGCTGAAACCCAGCCAGCGTGTCCATGTGGGGCCCATAAGGGTTCAATTTGGGCTGCAGATGAGGGTCCCAGGTGGGTTTGTCCGCAGTTTCCACGGTGGCCCCACCTGTGTTTGCCCATATGGGTTTCAAAGTGCAACTTGAGGGTTACCAGCGGCGTCAATTCAGCCAAAGCTAAGGTATGGCAAGGTCACTATAGTCACATGACTACAGTATCAATCAATAAATATACATGAACAGCAAATAATCACCACAAAAGTCTGCTATGTAGCTTATCTGTGTGCAAATACATTCTCACTCACAGAGCAGCTAACATAACAATGGACTCGTCTCCGTCTAGCATTAGCATTAGCATTAGCGGCGGAGGTGCTGAGGTGGACAGCCTCGTTAACAGCCTGAATCCCGCCTTCACTACCTGCTCCTCCTTCCTCCGCTGCTGGGGCAACATTGGACCCCTTTTTTTGTGATAAATAAATCTAAAGTTTTCTGCTTCCTTTTCATATTTTACATTAATTAGCAAACAACAAATCCCGCTAATAACATCAGCTTTGACCTCCAGGCTCAGTCATCTCGTGGGAGGGGGGGGGGGGCTGGGAGATACCACATGATACTTAGATCAATTGTTTGTGTTGTTCAGAATTTCATTTGTTTAGTTCATTTACATGTATTAAATAATAGAATAATCAATAAAAATTGACACAGAGTAATTCCATAAGTTAATTTTTTTTAAAAAAGAAAGAAAAACGAACATTTACATTTTCCCCCGGAGCCAAGGTGTGGCGGCTGCCACCCAATTGACGCCCATGAAGGTTACCCTAAGCCTTAAATTATTCCAAAGGCAATACAGTTAAACACATCACACAAAGTAAAAAAACTTGGGACCCTTCTCTGCAGCCCAGATTTAACCCTTATGGGCCCCACATGGACGTGCTGGCTGGGGTAAATGAGTGGAAAGTCTCATCCTGCCAACCTGAGAGGGAGCGGATGTGACTGAGCGGGGTGGGCTTGGGCGGCGGGTCGCTGGGGTACCCGGCCTCCTGCCTCCCCTCGGCTGGAACCTGGATGTAGGGACAGACGGCCGCCACCCGGCCTGAGACTCCTCCCCCGGCGTGGGCTGAGGTCTGCGGGGGGGACGGGCCTCCACCGTTCATCCGACTCAGCTGGAGACAGAAAGGATGAGACCCTCTGTGACTGCCGATCAAAGCCCGAGCACACGGCCGCTGCACGGTGGCATTTCGTACCTCGGCTCTCTTCTTATGCAGCCGCTCTCTCAGGTCGCCGATGCGCTGATCCATCACCGTCACCTGCGTGTTCCTCTTGTTCAGCAGATCCTTGTTCTGGGCCAGCTTGCTGCTCTGCTCCAGGTTGTGACGATTACGGGCCTGAAACACACAGCGCCACAGTGTATGGATGTTTGAAAGTTTGAATACGAATTTCTATGTTGAATTTTTACAGCATCCAAAATCAGACTTTGAATTTGAAAAACCAACAGTGTAAAAAAAAAATCAATTTCTAAAAACAAAAATCAGTGTAATAAAAAAATTCAACATCTAAAAATTCAACATTTAAAAATTCAGTGGAAAAAAAATTCAAATTCTAAAAATTCAACTTCAAAAAATTCAGTGGAAAAAAATTAAATGGAAAAAAAATTCAACATCTAAAAATTCAGTGGAAAAAAATAAAAATTCAAAAAATTCAACATCTAAATATAAAAATTCAAAAAATTCAACATCTAAAAATTAAACTTAAAAAAATTCAGTGGAAAAAAATTCAACATCTAAAAATTCAACATTTAGAAATTCAACATCTAAAAATTCAGTGGAAAAGAACCAGACTCAACATCCGGGTAAACAGGGAGAAGCAATCGATCCCCATCTCAATTCATCCAACGGCAGCCAATCAGACAGATCAGCTCAATAGATCCGGCACAGAAAAACTTCCCCAGCACAGCCCCCCCACTCTGAAAACCTCTGGGCTGAACACTGGAAAGTGCCGGCGGCGGCTCGTACCTGCAGCTCCTGGTAGAGCTTCCTCAGCTCCACGGCAGCGGGCCCAGACAGCGGCGAGCCTTTGTGGCCGGCGGTGCCGCTCTGCGGCCCGGTGGGCGTCCCCTGGGCCGGCGCTCCGGAGTGCAACTGCAGGCGACCTCTTCTCAAGTCCTCCAGTTGTTGGGTCAGCTGTCAAACACACAGGAACCACTGAAACAGCTTCTGATTGGTGCAGAAAAGAGTCAGAATGTCAGCCGGGAAGGTTACCTGGTCGACTCTGACCACGGCAGACTGCAGCTCCGCCTGCTTCTCCTGGAACAGGCTGCTCACATGGTCGATCTCTGCAGCTGGACACAGAAACAGCAGTTTGGGCATTCAGCTGAAACATTCTGCAGATATTTCATCGTTTTTAGGGTTGATGGGCAGCTCACAGAGGTTCCCGTTGATCAGTTTGCTGTAGTCCACCTGCCCTCTCATGGCTCGGATCTTCTTCAGCTTTGCCTCCTGAGTCTCAACTCGCTCCTTCAGCCGCTGCAGCTTCTCAGCCTCAGACTAGAAAATGACAAACAAACCGTTTATATTAAGCAGCCGTCTGTCTTTTTAACATATTCTGAAGAAGGCAGAACCAGAGTTAGCTCAGTTCTGAGCAGCTTTAAGGTGAATATCTGCTCTGAGCTCCTTTCTCCTCCAACACAGTTGGATTTAGATCTTTTAGTTTTTACTGAATCAGCTTCCAAAATGAATATATTATTGGCAAAATGGGAAAAGAAATGAAGACGTAAACCACCATCACCCCTGCTAAAAGTCTGTGAGACACGTTCAGATTGAACTGTGATATCTGATATAATAATATTATCACTTAATAACGAATAATTCAACTTTTTGTTCATCCACTTTATACAAAAAATGTGAAATTAGATGATAGATTCTGGATATTTGTTCTAAATCTTTTGATCGACGGTGATTATAAAGTCAGAAAATATATAAAATATACAAATAAAAATAATTTGGTGCCAGAATTATAAAAAATACTCCCTCATTTCTTTGTATGTTGCACGAAAATTAAAAACAGTTTCAAAGATTCACTGAAACATGTTCAAACATGAACATAAACCCAGAATCTGAGGTTAAAAGCAGAGTTAGTTCAGTTCTGAGCAGCTTTAAGGTGAATATCTGCTCTGAGCTCCTTTCTCCTCCAACACAGTTGGATTTAGAGCTTTAGTTTTTACTTCCAAAACGAATATATTTTTGGCAAAATGGGAAAAGAAATGAAGTCGTAAACCACCATCACCCCTTCTAAAAGTCTGTGAGACACGTTCAGATTGAACTGTGGAACTGCTGATCAGGACACTTTAAAGGTTACAGGAAGTCCGGCTGCTTGGAGGGAAACAGGGAGAAATGAGAGCTTTTTTACAGTTGTGTAGACTAATAAATGTTCCCACCTGTGTCTGTCCTTGGTTCGATCTGCCTCCCTGCTGAAGATACCTCAGTCTCTGCTCCTACAGGGGAAAAAAGACGAGAAAGCTCTCAGACTCTCGGTCATTTTAGCCTCACAGATAAAAAATATTTCACTTTGAGAGGTTTTACAATTAAACTTTAGACCAAAAAGGGTAAAACTCTATTTCACAAACTGTCATTTAAACGGCCTGAAAGCCAATTTTCAGCCCATTTATTCAAGCGATGGAGACCTTAAGTTAAGGTTTGGGCCGGTTTGCCAGGTCATGACACATTTCATTGTTTTTCATAGTTGAATTTTTTTCCACAAAATTTTTTGAAATTAATTTTTTTCCATTTAATTTTTTAAAGTTGAATTTTTTTTTTAGATGTTGAAAAATTAAATTTCAAAAAATTTCTAATATTTAATTTTTACAGCATCAAAATCAGATTTTAAATTTGAAAAACCAACAGTGTAAAAAAAAAATTCAACATCTAAAAATTTGAATTTTTTTCCATAGAATTTTCTTTTTTAGATGTTGAATTTTTTTTTTACACTGTTGGTTTTTCAAATTCAAAGTCTGATTTTGATAATGTAAAAATTAAATATTAGAAATTCGTATTCGATGGCACAGAAAAACTTCCATCTTCCATCAGTTTACAACTAAACTTTAGACCAAAAGGGTAAAACTCATTAAACCGCCTGAAAGCCAATTTTCAGCCCATTTATTCAAGCGATGGAGACCTTAAGTTAAGGTTTGGGCCGGTTTGCCAGGAGGTCATGACACATTTCATTGTTTTTCCTCGTGTTATAACCACTGTAAATCAGATTAAAACACCATATCTGCATTAAACCGTAATTTAACGCTTTCAGGCGCTTAATGGCGCGTTGTGAAAGTCATAAAGGGTGCACGTGTTTTCATCCAACACACCGTGTGTCCGTGGGGGAGTGTTTCTGGTCATTAATCACAGCTTTCAGATTGACCGGCTTCCTGCCAACTTCCTTACACACACATTTTGCTGTATTGTACTTCAGCAGCTTCGCATTTATCAAACTGTCGCCTAGGAATTTAGTGGAGGACATTCTGCTTTCTAATCAGCAGTGAAAATGATCCACGTGCAGTTAAACACGGACACTTTTACTGTTTCCAGGCCATCACACACACATACAGTTCAGAGATTGGCTGTTCCGACTGGTTTGGCATTGATTGTTGTATTAATTTATTGCCCCGCGGGGCAGGAAAAGAACATTTTTTACAGCAGAAGCTGTGGCAGCACAAATCTACACAGAACTAAACTTTTGTTTAGCAGATATGTTTCGCCTGGATTTTTGCCTTTAAAAACACATTTGCACCATTCCTATTCTTCTCATTTCATAGAATCTGGCTGTGTTCGAAACCGCATACTTCTCCTACTACTCATACTAACTTTTTGAGTTAGTATGCGAGTTTGAGTAAGTAGAAGTTCCCGGATGCATAATAGATTCTCCGAAATGTTGGGTATGCATCATGAGGTTACTACTCATACTCAAACTACCCAAGATGCAACGTAACGTGACGTCGCCGATCGTCATTTCCTGTCAAAACGGCAGTTTTAAGCTAGCTACAACGAGGGTAGGTTCACTTCCTGTTTTCAAAACAAAAGCACCAATTGTATCGTAATGGCTTTCCCTATGATAAAAGGTAACGGGTATTTTATTTTGTGAAAATAACAGGAAGTGCGTTGCTCACTGCGGCTAGCTTTAGTAGCGCCCAATTCGTGGGAACAGAATTGTAAACAGCCGGTATTTTGTCAGGTTTTCAACACGTTGGGGATCTAAACGACTACTTTCTCACCTGAAAATGTTTCAAATGTTGCTAAAGTTTACAGAGTTTAGAGCTTAAGGGAAATCAGCTTCAGGCCGGCTGATTTCGGCTCGGGCAGGAGCGAAATGCATTGTGGGTAAACGCTCTGCATACTGTCTGATCGATGAGTATGTAGTATGTAGTATGCAGTATGGAAGTATGCAGTATGTAGTTTGCGGTTTGGAACACATCCTCTGATTTAAATCCTGCTCCTGCCCCCCGTTTGACTTGAGGGGATGACATCCTGCCGTAGCATTTATGCCGACTAAGCACCTGCGAGTTTCCTCTGAAAATGAAAGGTTTGCACATTTTATTCTCTGTTAAAAACAGAGGAACGACTCCCCGTTCGAACCAAAACAAACAAACCCGTCCGGCTAACGTTAACAAGCTTCTGTGATGTTTAAGTGTTTAAGAGCTCCTCAGAGATCCTAAAACCTGCTTTCATGTGTTTGTTGTTAGAGATGGAAAGGAAAACAAGGCGGCCATGTGTGTGTGTGATGCTGACTGAGGCAGTTTACACCTCTTTCTGCTTCATGCTGGCACATCGCACAGCTGACCTGTGTCTCTTTCACACAGAGGAGGAGGAGGAGGAGGAGGAGGAGGAATGCTGGCAGGTAGCCACCCATCATTCACTGAAAGCTCTCACACTTCCAACAACACGTTGCGTAACAGCAGGCTGTTTGATCACACAGAAAGTAGCGTTTCAGGTTTCTCTTCCCTCGGAGGGATCAATCCAAACCATGAAGAGATCGATAACACAACGCTGGGAGGTTTTTTCCATCCAGTAGGACGAGGAAGCTCTTAACATTCAGGAAGGAAACATTTCGTCTCTTTGTCTCTTTACAGGAAAAAAAGGAAACGGCTGCTTTAAAGAAAAAAAAACTACTTCCGTTACGAGCTTTAAAAACCCAAACCGACCAAAGTTTAGCAGCATTTATTATCACATGAACTTATTCATGTAGCCGTTTATGTATTTTAGTACTTATTTTGGATTGTGGCAGCTTTAGTCCGCCGTACCTGTCTAAATAAAAGGAGTAAAACCAGCTCGGTGCAGCGTCCCCAACACTAAAATGGTGCCGTTGGTTACCTGGAGGACGGCAGCTGAAATATCTCACAGATGTTATATTAAAAGCTAAAAGTTGGGCTGAAGCCACTGTAAGTTTGGAGTGCAGGATCCGTTCTTATTGGCTCTTTCCTGGGCTGTGTTCGAAACCGCATACTTCTCCTACTAATACTAACTTTCTGAGTATGCGGGTTTGATTAGCCAGATTAGCTGCGTCTGTGGCAGGTTTACGGCTACTTTTACTGAAGTTAAAGATCTTAATTGTTCTTCCTCAGCAGGCAACATGTTGACATCATGATCCATGTTTTTAATCCTTTAACTTTGGGTTTCTAGCCTTTTCTGTGGTTTCATTATTTCTTTTTTCTTTGATTTACTCTCTGTTTTGTCTGTTTTTTCCTCGTCTCTTTGGCTGTGTTCGAAACCGCATACTTAACATAACTCAAAAAGTTAGTATGAGTAGTTTCAGTAAGCGAGAAGTTCCCGGATGCATACTAGATTCTCTGAAATGTTGGGTATGCATCATGAGGTTACTACTCATACTCAAACTACCCAAGATGCAACGTAACGTGACGTCGCCGATCGTCATTTCCTGTCAAAACGGCAGTTTCAAGCTAGCTACAACGAGGGTAGCTTCACTTCCTGTTTTCAAAACAAAAGCACCAATTGTATCGTAATGGCTTTCCCTATGATAAAAGGCAACGGGTATTTTATTTTGTGAAAATAACCGGAAGTGCGTTGCTCACTACGGCTAGCTTTAGTAGCGCCGAATTCGTGGGAACAAAATTGTAAATAGCCGGTATTTTGTCAGGTTTTCAACACGTTGGGGATCTAAACGACTACTTTCTCGCCTGAAAATGTTTCAAATGTTGCTAAAGTTTACAGAGTTTAGAGCTTAAGAGAAATGCATTGTGGGTAAACGCTCTGCATACTGTCTGATCGATGAGTATGCAGTATGGAAGTATGAAGTATGCAGTATGCAGTATGTGGTATGTGGTATGTTGTATGTTGTATGTAGTATGAAGTATGTGGTATGCAGTATGTAGTATGCAGTATGTAGTATACAGTATGCAGTATATAGTATGCAGTATGTAGTCTGTAGTGTGTACTATGCAGTATGTAGTATATAGTATGCAGTATGTAGTATGTAGTATGCAGTATGTAGTAATGCAGTATGTAGTATGCAGTATGCAGTATGTAGTATGCAGTATGCAGTATGTAGTATGCAATATGCAGTATGTAGTATATAGTATGCAGTATGCAGTATGTACTATGCAGTATGCAGTATGTAGTATGTAGTATGCAGTATGTAGTATGCAGTATGTAGTATGCAGTATGTAGTATGTAGTATGCAGTATGTAGTATGTAGTATGCAGTATGTAGTATGTAGTATGCAGTATGTAGTATGCAGTATGTAGTATGCAGTATGTAGTATGCAGTATGTAGTATGTAGTATGCAGTATGTAGTATGCAGTATGGAGTATGGAGTATATAGTATGCAGTATGTAGTATGCAGTATGTAGTATGTAGTATGCAGTATGTAGTATATAGTATGCAGTATGTAGTATGCAGTATGCAGTATGTAGTATGCAGTATGTAGTATATAGTATGCAGTATGCAGTATGTAGTATGCAGTATGTAGTATGCAGTATGCAGTATGTAGTATGCAGTATGTAGTATATACTATGCAGTATGCAGTATGCAGTATGTAGTATGCAGTATGTAGTATATAGTATGCAGTATGTAGTATGCAGTATGTAGTATGTAGTATGCAGTATGCAGTATGTAGTATATAGTATGCAGTATGCAGTATGTACTATGCAGTATGTAGTATATAGTATGCAGTATGCAGTATGCAGTATGTACTATGCAGTATGTAGTTTATAGTATGCAGTATGTAGTATGCAGTATGCAGTATGCAGTATGTAGTATGCAGTATGCAGTATGAAGTATGTAGTATGTAGTATATAGTATGCAGTATGTACTATGCAGTATGTAGTATATAGTATGCAGTATGCAGTATGTACTATGCAGTATGTAGTTTATAGTATGCAGTATGCAGTATGTAGTATGCAGTATGCAGTATGTAGTATGCAGTATGCAGTATGCAGTATGTAGTATATAGTATGCAGTATGCAGTATGCAGTATGTAGTATATAGTATGCAGTATGTAGTATGCAGTATGTAGTATGTAGTATGCAGTATGCAGTATGTAGTATGTAGTATGCAGTATGCAGTATGTACTATGCAGTATGTAGTATATAGTATGCAGTATGCAGTATGCAGTATGTACTATGCAGTATGTAGTTTATAGTATGCAGTATGCAGTATGTAGTATGCAGTATGTAGTATGCAGTATGCAGTATGTAGTATGCAGTATGAAGTATGCAGTATGAAGTATGCAGTATGTAGTATGTAGTATATAGTATGCAGTATGTACTATGCAGTATGTAGTATATAGTATGCAGTATGTACTATGCAGTATGTAGTTTATAGTATGCAGTATGCAGTATGTAGTATGCAGTATGTAGTATATAGTATGCAGTATGTACTATGCAGTATGTAGTTTATAGTATGCAGTATGCAGTATGTAGTATGCAGTATGTAGTATGCAGTAAGCAGTATGTAGTGTGTAGTATGTAGTATGCAGTATGTAGTATGCAGTATGTAGTATATAGTATGCAGTATGTAGAATGCGGTTTTGAACACAGCCCTGGAGTACAACTCTGCTGCAGGTCCTCGGTGACCTCACTTCCTGTCCACTTTGAGGTCACTTCCTACTGCCTCACAGAAACGAGCCGAAGCCGGGTGGCGTCAACACGCATTCCTCTGGGACAGCAATGCAGATAACCTGACACCGACCCATCCACCACGTTCTGTGCGTGCGTGCGTGCGTGCGTGCGTGCGTGCGTGCGTGCGTGCGTGCGTGCGTGCGTGCGTTACCTTGGCGACCAACATCTGCTGCTGAGCCTCTATCTGTTG
Source organism: Odontesthes bonariensis (assembly GCF_027942865.1). Classification (NCBI taxonomy): domain Eukaryota; kingdom Metazoa; phylum Chordata; class Actinopteri; order Atheriniformes; family Atherinopsidae; genus Odontesthes; species Odontesthes bonariensis. The sequence goes on along the minus strand of NC_134522.1, from coordinate 4,635,008 downwards.
CTGTTGTCTTGTGGCCATTTCCTGGAGCTCAGAGAGGGTCAGCTCCACACGGGGAACCTACACACACATAAAAAATAAAAAAAATACTGCATGTTTATACAGCGCCACCACTGAAAAGAAGGCGTTTCCAGGCGTTACACAACAGGGTAGCAGAGACGGGGGGCGACACACAGCTGCATCAGCCCACTTTTTAGCTGTTATTACAGCAGCAGCCGGTGGCCTTGGAGCAGTGACAGACTTACAGCCTCCATCACCTCACTGAGTCACAGCATCACACCCGTCAGGTGTCGTCTGCTTTACCGTCAGATGAGTTTCATTCACAGAGAGCGTTTGTAGGAAGTGTTTGAGTGGGTAAGGAGGTGGAGGAGGTGGGCACGCCTCCATCAGCGGAAGGTTTCAGCCCAGCTACGTCCTGTTATTGTGCATGTTAACACAGAAACTGCACCTGCTGGCTTACAGTCACACACTTTGTTACGGTTACTCAGCCTGTGCTCTGGTTTAGTTACTTCTCAGAGGCTGTGTTCGAAACCGCATACTTCTCCTACTACTCATACTAACTTATTGAGTTAGTATGCCAGTTTTAATATGCGAGAAGTTCCCGGATGCATAGATTCGTCGAAATGTTGGGTATGCATCATGAGGTTACTACTCATACTACCCAAGATGCAACGTAACGTGATGTTTCCTGTCAAAACTGCAGTTTCAAGCTAGCTACAACGAGGGTAGGTTCACTTCCTGTTTTCAAAACAAAAGCACCAATTGTATGGTAATGGCTTTCCCTATGATAAAAGGCAACGGGTATTTTATTTTGTGAAAATAACCAGAAGTGCGTTAGCTCACTGCGGCTAGCTTTAGTAGCGCCGAATTCGTGGGAACAAAATTGTAAACAGCCGGTATTTTGTCAGGTTTTCAACACGTTGGGGATCTAAACGACTACTTTCTCTCCTGAAAATGTTTCAAATGTTGCTAAAGTTTACAGAGTTTAGAGCTTAAGGGAAATCAGCTTCAGGCCGGCTGATTTCAGCTCGGGCAGGAGCGAAATGCATTGTGGGTAAACGCTCTGCATACTGTCTGATCGATGAGTATGCAGAATGCAGTATGGAAGTATGTAGTATATAGTATGCGATTTTGAACACAGCCAGGGTCTCAGTTTAGTCTTTTTTCGGTGTTTTGAGCTTTTTTACTTGTTTTCCGTTTCCCTGGAAACCTCCCAGCTCATTGCTTATGGTGTCAGGCAGTAATTCCGTCCGTTCGGGCTGCACAACAATCAGATTCTAATCTTGATTAAACAGACATAAACGTCTGAAATCTGAAATAAGGGATACACCGATGTGAGCCGACCACAGCTGTTTCCAGAAGTTTCCCGGATGAAGTTTGGACGAGTAGCGACACGAGGACGGAGCTACGAGAGCAGAGCGTGGAAACCGGGAGAAGAAGAGCTCGAGCCTCGATCTGTTAACCAGGAACAGAGAGCTGCAGAGGCCCAGAAACGGCCCAAAGGTTGTTAACGGTCCAACATCAACTCTGTTCTCTACGGGTTTGAGTTATTTAAACTAGGGCTGGGCGAGTTAACTCGTTAGTTATTTACGCCGATAAATATTTTATTGCGCATTAACGCAGGTTTTATTTATTTAAAAAATAAATAAATGTTTTTAAAAAAAAAACATTTTTAGTAAAAAAATGATAAATAAATAAATGGTTCTTTAAAAAACTTTTTTAGGGGGCTTTTGTGCCTTTAATGGATAGGAAAATTCAGAGAGACAGGAAGCAGGGGGCAGAGAGAGGGGGAACGACATGCAGCACAGGGCCAGCTGCAGCGAGGACTATAGCCTCTGTACATGGGGCGCCTGCTCAGCCCACTACGCCACAGACCACCCCTGTTTTATTATTTATTTTATTTTGTAAAAGTCTGTTGCTCACAGGCTTTTATTTTGTAAAAGTCTGTTGCTGTCTGCTGTGGAACTGGAAAAGAAAGTAATCGGCGGATCCACCAAACATGGAGAAGGGTACGGAACTTTTACTCGGCCATTTTCATTTGAAAGTTCTTCCAGACGGCGGAGTCGACAGAACCAAAGTCATCTGTAAACACTGCCAAGTTGAATTGTCTTCTCAGCGTAGTAGTTCCAGTCTAAAATATCACTTAAAGGCAAAACACACAACTGATAGCAGCAAGTCATTCAAGGAAACAGACAGTGGAGCGAGGCTTCTACATAAAAACTACAGAAAGATGCTGATGTTAAAAGTGTGTTTGCACAACAAATGTTATGGCACTTTCATTCATATGGCAGCACATTTAAAATAAAGCTAAATGCTAAAAGCTATACACTACTTTTGGATTCATTTTGGGATTTTGCGTACAAATGCGATTAATCGAGATTAATCAGGGAAATCATGTGATTAATTAGATTAAACATTTTAATCGTTGCCCAACTCTAATTATTAATGATCTAATTATCATGACCAAAATTATTACAGAGTGAGAAACCCATCATTGCCCCAAAATATGCAGAATTTGTCCCCCCAAAAAAAGCAGAAATATCATGAATTGATTGGTCCACACGTCCAATAAACCGGCTTTAAGAACAAAATATCACAGCATTACAGTCAGTGTGTGGAGCCACTGCAGCGAGGACATGATGTGGTTACCTTTGAGTTTCTATCTGATCAGTATCTTAATTTTAGTTGAATTGTTTGGAAACTTCGACCTTCCTCCCTTTCAGACGATTTAACTATTTGTTCAAAATAAACAAATGAAAATTTTCTTTTAGAAAAAGACGGTTTAAGCTGTGAAATCTGGAGGAATCTCACAAAACTTTGGGTCACGACAAACAAGTCTTTTCAACCAACACGTGCGCTGGTGTCGCTTCCAAACAGGAAGCAGGGGAAGCTGTGGCTGACGGTAACCATGGCGATGAGGCTAAAAAACGTACAGGTCAGTTGGACCGAACAAAAGGTGGAGAAGCTAACTGCACCAACGTCTCTACGATGTTTCATCTGCACTTAAACATGCAGCCGCGGCTGAAAACTGCTCATCGGTTTCCACCAGGTGCATGATGGGAAATAATCTCAGAATAATCTAGTTCCAAATAGCGACCCTGCAAGATCTTTGTAGAATCTTCAGTCTGTGACTTAAAACTCAGAGACTTCGTCTTTGGATGTGAGAGGCGGTCAGAAGTTGGTCTGTTACAGATGTTTTTAAAGCTTTTTACAGCTGACTCGTGTATGTGAGGCTTTGCTTAAACATCTGTTCGGTTCCCGTTGCACTCAAAGCTCAAAGCGTTAAACAGCTCTCAGTTAAACTTTGGATATGCAGAGGAGAGGTGTTTTAGGAGCGTTTTAGCCCATAACCAAGTAGCCAGCCGGGTTGGTTCGAGGCTCCGACGGAGATGAGTGGAACTTGGTTTGTGCAGACTTAAGAACCCGAGATGTTAGCCTGGACCAGAGATATTCACTGTGTGCGGCTCCTCCAGCTTTAATTGGTGGCTCGCACTCGCATAGTAGCTTATAACAATATGCTAACAATAACAATAAATTTTTTTCAAATAACACACAGCGAATACTGCACAGTATTAATTATTTTTATTAAGTTTGCGTTTTTGTAGTATTAAGTATTTTTATTAAGTATTAATTAAGGCTTAAAGGTGTTTCCTAAAGGGGGAACTGTTAAACCTGGCAACGCAGCCCGCTTAAACCACCTCACACCTGACCGCAGAGCACGCTAGCTCCTTTAGCCAGCGCGAGATGCAGGCACAATGGATCGGTTTTTAATAAAAAAGGGCAAAAACCAGCACAGAAACCATGCTCACCCTGAATGTCTCACTATGATTACAACAACAAACTACAGATACAACATGAAGAAAGTCGAGCACATGCACGCCAGCTTCCGCTCATCCCAGTATTAAGGTACATGTGGTAATTGAACATGTATTGGCTGTGTCGTTTCTTTTTTTTGTGGGATGTTTTATATGTAGAAATGCATATTTGCAAAAGGGGACTTTAGTATGTTGTCGTAAAAGTGGCTCTTCCCTTGATTTTGCTGCCAATGTGGCTCTTGTGAAATAAATAGTGAGTATCACTGCTCTGGACAAACTGCACACAAGTCAGAAAAAAAGTTTCAAATCCAAATGAAACCAGCTGAATCATCTATGAAGCAGTTAAAAACCAGCTCCACATGTCTTTAGACCTCAGAGTCCCCGCTCAGAGAGGAGCTTCTGAATCAGTCCGTTTTGTTGAACCTCGGGTTTCTGCACCTCTTCGACATAAAATCAGAGAAACAACGAAAGCTTTCGGCCGCTGAATGACTCAGAGAGAGGACGCTGCAGGTCTGCCAGCATCGGTGACATGTTTGGTGTCAGTATCGGTGATTAACGGCACCAACCGCTGCCTTCGGGCCGGCTTGCATAACTCTTGGAAACATAATGCTGACATAACATTCTCCAACATAATGCAGAACAATGAAATCATGCACGTTAGAGTCGGAGGCAGCGCATGTGGTCAGCTAACTGCTGAGCTGTGGGAACCTGCACATCCTCCTGGTGCTGTGCATTTAGAAGAGGTAAGTGCACTCTGGTCCACTTTAAAGGGACAGTTCGCCTCTTTTGACATGAAGCTGTGTAACATCCCATATCAGCAACATCATTTCTGAACATTTTCTTACCCCCTGCTGCGTCCTGTGAGCAGAGTTCCAGCCTCGTTTTGGTGTTGATGAAGGTAGTCCGGCTAGTTGGCTGGGGTTTAAAAAATAAAGCGTTTTGCTTCTCAAAACAATATGCGTTCAAAAGAGTAATACATTTGCATCACAAAATGGTTCTCCAGGAAAAAGTCAGACCTCACAATCTCTTGGCCCTATTTTCTCTCCCTTTGTATCATTGCCTGCTGCCGACAGCCGACAGCCAACTAATAAAGCAAAACGCTGTATTTAAACCCCAGCCAACTAGCCGGACTACCTTCATCCACACCAAAACGAGGCTGGAACTCTGCTCACAGGACGCAGCAGGGGGTAAGAAGATGTTCATAAATGATGTTGCTGATATGGGATGTCATACAGCTTCATGTCAAAAGAGGCGAACTGTCCCTTTAAAGGAGACAAAGCTGTGCCGGTGTTACTGAAAGCGAACCAACCTGTGATGTAATCGTGAACAGATGTTCCAGACGCCACCACAACGAGGCTACGACACCATGGCTGTGTTCGAAACCGCATACTGCATACTGATCGATCAGACAGTATGCAGAGCGTTTACCCACAATGCATTTTGCTCCTGCCCGAGCCGAAATCAGCCGGCCTGAAGCTGATTTCTCTTAAGCTCTAAACTCTGTAAACTTTAGCAACATTTGAAACATTTTCAGGTGAGAAAGTAGTCGTTTAGATCCCCAACGTGTTGAAAACCTGACAAAATACCGGCTGTTTACAATTTTGTTCCCATGAATTCGGCGCTACTAAAGCTAGCCGCAGTGAGCAACGCACTTCCGGTTATTTTCACAAAAATAAAATACCCGTTGCCTTTTATCATAGGGAAAGCCATTACCATACAATTGGTGCTTTTGTTTTGAAAACAGGAAGTGAACCTACCCTCGTTGTAGCTAGCTTGAAACTGCCGTTTTGACAGGAAATGACGATCGGCGACGTCACGTTACGTTGCATCTTGGGTAGTTTGAGTATGAGTAGTAACCTCATGATGCATACCCAACATTTCGGAGAATCTAGTGTGCATCCGGGAACTTCTCGCTTACTCAAACTCGCATACTAACTCAAAAAGTTAGTATGAGTAGTAGGAGAAGTATGCGGTTTCGAACACAGCCCTTCACTGCTCTGTTTGCTGTGTGTTGGGCTCAGATGGAAGAACCAAGAACTACAAACTCTCAGATGTTTAACATTCAAACTCCTGCCACCTCAATGAGTTACTTCCATTAGATACCAGGAATGCACACAAACATGGAGAAGCAAAGGCTTCTAGATGGGAAATCTTTGGTTCCACAGCTTCAGTCTTAAACACGAGGGATGTAAAGGACGTCAGTTCAACGACTACAGCAGCAGCTACACAACCAAGCAGGGGTCCAACAGCTCAAAGACAAACATCTTTACCGGATGAAGCCCACCAAACACTAGCAGGAAATGAAAGCATGCAGCAGACTGATGATGTTTTTGATTAATCTCAGATGGGAACAACAAGTGGCTGCAGCGTCCTGAATCAAACATCCGCCCGCTGACAGGAGAACAGAGCGGGGGAAAATATCAAGAAGTGAGTCATAACCCCGTCCACTGCAGATAAAACTGGTGCCGCCGAGCTTAAATCCATGCACCAATGCACACACCTGTTTACTCTACATGTCAGCAGGATTTAGGAGGAAAATTTCACCAATGCTGACGTGTACTTATCTAAGGAACGAGAGGTGGACCTTTGCAGACTTGGAACATCTCTGCAGAGAAGATTACCAACGAAGCTTTGGAGCCAAGAATCTCTCCAACCAAATCAAATTCCAGCACAGAAGATGCAACTTTCTGTGCCTTTCAGTCCATTTCCAGCTGTAAGAAAAGGCTGAACCTCTGCAGAGGTGAGTGTTACCCTGGACTGTTTCTGAATCAGAGGGGTTTGCAGCTGCTGGCGATGCTGGAAACGAACTTGTGAAAGCTCCACACCCCGAGCCGATGGTGTTCATGTGTTCAGTAATTAACTCAAAGTAAATCCTGGCTACACCAACAACATAAAAGCAGGAAAATGTCCACTTGATGCATAATTATCAGACCTAATTGGTCCTTAATCCAATCTGTGGTGCGTTCTTTTATCAGAAATAACCCACGCAGCTTCGCCAACTCAGTTTGAAATCATACAAATGTGAGATTTTCATGGTTGTTTTGGGTTTTTTTTCTGCTGGTGAAAAGTTCCCGACCCACCGGAGCTCCCAACACGAGTCCCGCCGCTCAGGCCGCTAACAGGCTGCCCAACACGGGGCGGTTTTTACCTGCAGGCTGTCCCATGTGATCCTGCAGGAGCGCACTTTAATTTTGCTGCATTGTCCTTCCACAGTGAACTCCTGCACCAGGTCCACCTCGTTCCACTCCATCCCGGCGGCGTCTCGGAGGCACGGCGGGCGCTTAAAGAGGGGGAGAGCAGAGCGATGCTGATCACAACTTTCCCTCCGGTCCGCTCGGCGATGTGCTGAGACTAACGTCTCTGCCTCCCTCTCAGCCCACGCTCCCTCCCTCCCTCCCTCTTTCTCACACAAAGTCTGTCGTTTATTGGTGAGCGCTCATATGACGTGTGAACAGAGAGTAAAAACCACTAATGAGACCCTGTATCCTTCACATTCCTGCAGAAAGTGACTGCCCCCCCTCTTCACTTATTGCTCCCCTTGCATCTCCATCTTCCTCCTCTTCCCCATCTTCCTCCACCCATCTGCACTCCTTCACCTCCTTCCCTCGGTCCCTGTCGTCCCTCTGCAGCTGGCTTTTTGCTGCAGCGACATGCCCCTTCTCCTCCTCTTCCCCCTCTCACACCTCCCTCTTTTCTTTCTACCACTTTCTCTCAGGAGGGAAATCACTGCACCAAAGCCTGACGGTGCTCCCGCTACTTCCAATCAGCCCCCGCCTGCTCCTCCAGATGTGTGTTATCAGACAGATGATGCCGGGCGAGTTAACAGCTGACTGCTGCTGCGTCACATTTTCAGCCTCTCTGCAACACTCCAACATGTGACCTGAATGCTGCGTCACACGTTTCTTTCACACAGACAAACACACACATCCAGTGATGAAAGCCGGCTGGAATTTCTGCCGGACTTGCTGTTCTGCGTTCGGGCCTTTGTTGGCGGGACGCTGCCGTGTGAGCGTTGGACCGCGCAGAGCGTCCACCACTCAGAAAACTGGGTTCAATTTCACACATCTTTGCATAAAATAAACAGAGACTGATTAACAGTCTCTGACTCAAAACTTTTAAAGTAACCTACAGTTTCTCTCAGTTTTTTTTTTACCAAAATGGAGCTAAAACATCAAAAATACATTAACCCTGTAGCACCCACAGTTGCAGATATGCAACAAGCTTTTTATTTATTTATTTACATTATACTTTTATTTATATTTTTATTTACATTACATTATTTGTTTTTTTAAATTTACATAAATTATTTACATTCATGTGTAATATTTTTTTACATTAGATTGTAAAAATGGGTGGGAATAAACCAATATTTTTGGTTTATTGGCAATTGCATTTCTACAACTGTGGGTGCTACAAGGTTAAAGGTGACATGTTTTGCCCTTTTTAACAATTTGATTCAAACTTCTGAGGTCTTATTCAGATGTTTGAGACAGACTTTGGTCAAAATACCTGTTGGTTTAACCTCAGTGGGGTCACATGGCCCTGAAAGGATCGGATTATTGGCTAAATTACAATCAGACTGAGTTATTAAGTGCATGTAGACACCTTAATCTCACTAAGAATTGCATCGGATCAGATTGAGACCCCGAGATAACTGGGTTGAAAGTCACACTAAATATAAATAAATGTTGGTGTGCCAGAGTGATGCTGGCAAACAGCTTTCTCATCAACAGTAATGAACCAAGCCGTAGATGTACACAGCGTAACACGTAGTAACGCATGTGTACCGTTAATTACTGCGTTTAAACACTTTGGATATTTTGTACTCGGAGACCTACATCTTCAAAGTTATGCATCGTTTTCCTTGTTTTGTGCTAAAAACCTATGATGTTTCTCCCTGAGCTCCCACTGTTAATCCAGTGTAAACAGCTAAAGGCAGATTTCTGAACAGCACCAAACCTGGAGAGTTGAATTGTGACTTTCTTTTGAACGGTTTTCTTATTTAAGGGAGGTTTTGAGAACGTTTTTGTATCATCTGCATTATTTAACCCATTTGGACCCGATACGGCCTGTAGGTATGGAACCATTTATGATGCGATATGATATGATAAGAAACAATACGGTACAATACAATATGATGCAATTAGGGATGGGCATTTTAAGCGATTTTTGAGAATAAAACCAATTAAAGTCGATTAGTTGTGATGTCATCATTAAAGGGACAGTTCGCCTCTTTTGACATGAAGCTGTATAACATCCTATATTAGCAACATCATTTATGAACATTTTCTTACAACCTGCTGCGTTCTGTGAGCCGATAGTTGGCTGAGGTTTAAAAAATAAAGCGTTTTGCTTCTCAAAACAATATGCGTTCAACAGAGTAAACGCCTGCTGTGCAGACCGAGCAGCAAACACCGTAACAGGCGCGGCTGTCGCTAGGTGGCAGCACGCATTGATATGAAGGGAGAGAAAATAGGGCCAAGAGATTGTGAGACTTTTTCCTGGAGAACGATTTTGTGATGCAAATGTATTACTCTGTTGAACGCATATTGTTCTGAGAAGCAAGACGCTTTATTTTTTAAACCCCAGCCAACTAGCCGGACTACCTTCATCAACACCAAAAGGCTGGAACTCTGCTCACAGGACGCAGCAGGGGGTAAGAAGATGTTCATAAATGATGTTGCTGATATGGGATGTCATACAGCTTCATGTCAAAAGAGGCGAACTGTCCCTTTAAGGTAACATTAGTCACCAAAGCAGTTATTTGTTCCTGTCGTTTGTCGTCACACGAGCGTTCAGCCACAAGGAGACCGTCATCTTTCCGTCTTTTTGCTCCTGAGGCACAACATTTTATAGGTGAGTAAGTGGATTTTCTCCCATTGGTGTGGACAGAAGTCTTTGCAACATTTCAAACATGTAACACGCACCAAAAGCCCATTAAAAGGACTCCATGACCACTGAAGAGGGGCACGAATCCGTGCAGGCTCCCTCATGTTGCGTTAATCTGAAGCACATGGGGATATTTGACCTTCCCAGTGTGTGTGTCTGTGTTACACTTCCAACAGTTCTCACAGTTACGAACACATGCACACACATTATTCTGATCACAGCCGGGTAAAACCCATCCCCGACGCATCTGCTGGAGCAATAACAGGCCTCGCACATTCCTGGACCAGCAGCCACGTTATCAGAGTGACCTCAGAAAGATGGCCGACTGGTTGTCAGCATCACAGATCGAATGTTTCAGCCTCGCCGCAGACGGCTTGTCCATCAAACGCGTCCTTGGGCAAAGTGTGAACAGAATAAAACATCAGGCAGCATCTGAGCAGACAGTGTTCACAGGCTGACATTTATAACCCTTATCGCAGCATAACCACGACCAGCACACGCCTTCTGTCGGGCTTTAAGTCCGCTGGCGTCCCTGAACTCAGACGTAAACACGTTTACGGCCGAGCGATGAAGTCGTTCATCTTGATCTGCCACCCCCCCGACATGCGTGACTTCTCACACACAGACGCACCTGATTTCTGGATGAATCCCCCAGCATGCAGCTGGATGGGGTTGAGTTACACGCAGTTGGATAAACAAACCGGATTCGGTCCCAGTGGCTGCTCTGAGGTCAAGGGCGAGGCTTATAGGAGGGTGTGCCGGGGACGGGAAGAACTCTGCAAAGCATCACAATCTGGGGGGAATGTTGCTCCTCGTTTCTCAACATTATTGTTGTTTTCCCACTTTTAGCAGAACTCCTGCAGTCTGAGCTGTTTCACCTGGTTCTGAGGACAGTGGCAGCGTGATATTCAGGGTCCAAAAACTAGGGCTGGGCAGCGATTAAAATGTTTCATCTAATTAATCGCATGATTTCCCTGATTAATCACGATTAATCGCATTTTTATGCAAAAAAAATAATCCAAAAATGAATCCAAAAGTAGCGTATAGCTTTAAGCATTTAGTTTTATTTTAAGTGTGCTGCCATATGAATGAAAGTGCCATAAATAAATAAAACCTGCGTTAATGTGCGATAAAATATTTAGCGGCGTTAAATAATTAACGAGTTAACGCGATAATAACGAGTGCGGATTAAACAAATGGGATCCGATGAGCGTTAATTAGCGAGCTTTACATGAGCAGCTGGGTTAGGCTTTGTTGTCTGTGCTCAGAGTTTCTCAGTAATGTGTAAATAATACAGCTGGGCAACGATTAAAATGTTTAATCTAATTAATCACATGATTTCCCTGATTAATCGCCATTAATCTCATTTGTACGCAGAATCCAAAAATGAATCCAAAAGTAGTGTATAGCTTTTAGCATTTAGCTTTATTTTAAATGTGCTGCCATATGAATGAAAGTGCCATAACATTTGTTGTGCAAACACACTTTTAACATCAGCATCTTTCTGTAGTTTTTATGTAGAAGCCTCGCTCCACTGTCTGTTTCCTTGAATGACTTGCTGCTATCAGTTGTGTGTTTTGCCTTTAAGTGATATTTTAGACTGGAACTACTACGCTGAGAAGACAATTCAACTTGGCTGTAAATGCAGGAGTTTTTTTTTTAATTTATTTTGAAACACGTGCTTTTATGTTGAAACAAGTAAAACAGGAAGCAGCGCCGTTAGCTCCGTTAGCTTCACACCTGTAGCGGTGATGTTACCTGCTAGTTTATCTTTATTTTATTACCCCATGCTTTGTGGTGTTTGCTGTAACTGTGTGAATGTGATGCAGAGGAGAAGTGGAAGTTAAAGAATCCTAGTTCTAACCCTGCAGATTGCCCCTGGGGAATGACTCTGCCGTTGGTTGAGAAGCAGCTAAAGTGGCCAGTATTACTTTGATTATTTATTGGTACCAGCGACCATTTTAAGAATGCTATTTCTTTAATGATTACAACAACTAATGTCGTCTTTTACTTTGTTTACTCGAACATTTAGTTCTACGGTGTTGATGTGGCGTTAATAAACATCTGTGAGAAGAACCGGAGTCTCGCATCCAATCAATGGGCGGCATATTGGCAGAGTTTACAGATGACTTTGGTTCTGTCGACTCCACCGTCTGGAAGAACTTTAACATGAAAATGGCGAGTAAAAGTTCCGTACCCTTCTCCATGTTTGGTGGATCCGCCGATTACTTTCTTTTCCTGTTCCACAGCAGACAGCAGCAGACTTTTACAAAATAAAAGCCTGCGAGCAACAGACTTTTACAAAATAAAAGCCTGTGAGCGACAGACTTTTACAAAATAAAAGCCTGTGAGCGACAGACTTTTACAAAATAAAAGCCTGTGAGCAACAGACTTTTACATTAACCTGCGTTAATGCGCGATAAAATATTTATCGACGTTAAATAATGAACACGTTAACACGATAATAACAAGTTAACTCGCCCAGCCCTATTAAAAATGTAACAGTAGCAGATTATGACCTAAGAAGCACCCCTCGGTGTTCATTAGTATTGATCAGGGCTGTAAAACGAAGCCTTAAAGCCTTTTTTTAAAGAAAAGTTCACATTTTAAGCAGATTTCTAAAGATAAAAAGGAAACTGTAAATGGGAAAAATATTTATATTTTTATATATTTATAAAGTTTACGAAGGTAGTAAATTAAATCATCTTGTTTGCATGTGATGACATCACTGATGACGTCACTGCGTAGCAGCGCCTCAGATTCCACAACTTGTTGCAAACATTGGGTTTCGAACACATTTCCACACGGTTTTCTTTGATTTTTTTTTCCTTTTTTGATGCTTTTCTGACTTCATGGACACAACTATGAACAAAGCTGTTCCAACTTATGATCTTTTTCATGTTTTTGTTGGTCATTTTATCCACATAAAAACAGCAGAAAATCAGTAAAAAGGAACGTCAGGAACTGGTGTTCATATCTGATAGTTTAATTTTCTTTACTTTTCTTATTTTATTATCATTTGGCTTATATATTCATGGAAACTTTGCATAATTCATGCTTTTGTCAAATATCTGTGTGAGTTTTAACTGTCCTGTTGCTATAATAATAATGATAATGATAATAATTCAGCTCTCAAACTTTAAAACCCAAATCCGTCTGTACGTTCAAACCACAAACGATGAGGCACAACCTCAGATCACATCTGACTGAACATCTATCAGGGGAAAAAAGCCAAATTCCTACCACAGGATCAGCTGCCAAAGATTCATAAGCTGTTGGGTCGGAGCGGTTCTGGCAGCATGAAGACACAAGATATTAGGTGGGTGGTTGTGTTGCAGTGGTTGATCAGCGTATGTGCCAAATGTGTTCTGATTTTTCATTTTCCATCCAAACCAACTGCTGCAAGATCAATTAGACAGCCATGCTACCTTAAAAACAGACGTTTCCTCCTTAAAAGCATACTTAAATCCATTCAACACCTTGTTAACGACTGGCTGCACCACCACTGAGAGCACAAACATTTCTATGAATCATATTTAAACATTTGTTGCTGTTTTTGTCACTTGTCTGTAGATAAATGGACATTTTGAGCTGATGATAGTAGGCTATAAGTGAAAGAATCTTGAGGATTCAAAAAATCTTGAGGATTCTCCCTTTTGTGACTGTGAATATCTGTATCATGAGTAAGGAGGAAATGATTCCTCGAGTAACTCAACTACAAAAAAACTTCAATGCTAACGATCAGCTTCGTTTAACTCCTACCAGCATGTTCTGCTCAGTGGTCCCCCTGTTTCACACGGACAGTTATTACATTTATAACGTTCGTAGCAGCTTGATTTGATGGATGAAGCCGGAGAAAACGAGGAGCAAAATCATGGAAAAAGAGGAAAAACGTCTAAAGTTTGGGAGCATTTCAAAAAAAAGAAAAAGAGAAAATACTGAACAGTGTGGCCATTGGAAAAGCCAGTTAGCTTAACACGATAGCAAAATGTCAATGCAGAGAACAGAAGGAAGGTAGCAGAGAAGAGAAGGAAGCTAGCAGAGAACAGAAGGAAGCTAGCGGAGAAGAGAAGGAAGCTAGCGGAGAACAGAAGGAAGCTAGCGGAGAAGAGAAAGAAGCTAGCGGAGAACAGAAGGAAGCTAGCGGAGAACAGAAGGAAGCTAGCAGAGAACAGAAGGAAGCTAGCGGAGAACAGAAGGAAGCTAGCGGAGAAGAGAAAGAAGCTAGCGGAGAACAGAAGGAAGCTAGCGGAGAACAGAAGGAAGCTAGCGGAGAACAGAAGGAAGCTAGCGGAGAACAGAAGGAAGCTAGCGGAGAAGAGAAGGAAGCTAGCGGAGAACAGAAGGAACCTAGCAGAGAACAGAAGGAAGCTAGCGGAGAACAGAAGGAAGCTAGCGGAGAAGAGAAGGACGCTAGCGGAGAACAGAAGGACGCTAGCGGAGAACAGAAGGACGCTAGCGGAGAACAGAAGGAAGCTAGCAGAGAACAGAAGGAAGCTAGCAGACAACAGAAGGAAGCTAGCAGAGAACAGAAGGAAGCTAGCGGAGAACAGAAGGAAGCTAGCTGAGAACAAAAGGAAGTTAGCAGAGAACAGAAGGAAGCTAGCTGAGAACAGAAGGAAGCTAGCTGAGAACAGAAGGAAGTTAGCAGAGAACAGAAGGACGCTAGCAGAGAACAGAAGGGAGCTGTGGCAACTTGAAATTAAACACTATTGGACAAATAGTGTCTAATTTCTGCTGAATTGTCCCCAGAACTACCCCGCTAGCATAAGCACATCATCATATTGTCCTTAATGTGCCTTTGCCCATCAGAGCAGCTTCAGCTTGAGTCCCATCAAAGTCCAACCAGAATAAAAACGGCTCATTTTATCAGACTGTGTTGTATCTGTAGCATCAGAGAACTGCTGGTTAAGGTGTCGTGTTAACTGCTGTTATTCTGAGTCACTGTGTTGTCTGATAAGAGACAATAAAACAGGAAAATAAAAGGCTTTATTAGGATTTCAGCTGCATTAAAATACAGTTTATAAAAGCAGAGACAGCAGGAGAGAAGCTAACAGATGTTAACACAGCTGGATGTTAGCCGGAAAGCTAACGGCTGCTGTTCTATAGTCCTGTTATCAGTATCTGGAGGAGGTAATGTTTGGAGATAAACCAGCTCAAACTTTTTCTTTTTAATAGTTATCATAACAAAAGTATCCGTATACTCGCTTAATCGATGGAATAATCGCTGAACTAAATGACTGTTTGCTGCTGATCATGTTCAGAGAAGTCCGACTTATCCTGATTTATTGGAGTAACTGTAGTAAGAGATGAATTTCCTGTAATTAGAGAAGAACAAATCCAAAACTCCAGCAGTGCAGAGTAATCTCCTGCTCGGTCACACACGCAGCTGTCATCACAGTCAGCCTGACATCACTCTGTGGCATCTGCTGCGTGTTTATGTGTGTGAGGACGTAAGTGAGAGCTTCTGGATTTGATTACATGGTGCCAAGAGTCACACCCCGACGTGGAGTCACACACAGAGACAGAATAACACTCAAACCCAAAGACACGTGGCCCAAAAACCTGCCACACCCTGCTGGCACATAGCGGCCCAAACAGACTAATTGTGTGTAGTTTGGATCAAAAACAACGAGAACAAACTTATTTAAAGACTTTAACGATGAAACAAAGTAGCACACCTCTAAATTAGTTTTTCTGTTCATCCGTTATTAATTATAAGCTGGAAAAAGATTTTAAAGCAAACATTGAGTTGAGATTGACACACAAAAACCCAGCAAATAACTCAACAAAACTCACAAAAACTCCAAAAACTCACCCCCGGACTCCCGTCTGGACTCTTTGGAAATTCTTGCTTTTTAAACCGAACGAGGAAGGTGGAGGACGAGGAAAGACGGAGACCTCAAAAACGAGTGTGAAGGAGTGAGTGAGGTGAGAGGAAGAGGAGAAGAAGGAGGAGGAGGAGGAGGAGGAGGAGCTGTTTGGCTGGCTAACAATCCTCTTAGCCTGGTTATGTCATGGGACCGAGCTAATCCTACCTTCACTGAGTGACCGGCACACACCGGCTGACCGACAGGACAACGCACCACGGCCCGGCCGACACATGCACGGCTAATGTCTGGGCTGGGGTCAAACACAATGGCCAACGTGCTTATAAATAGCCGCTGCTGACACATAAAAACAAGCAAGAAGTCAAGCTTCTTCTTTAGAATGTGACTCATTATTTGTGTGGAGGAAGATAACCGGCTGAATCCATCCCAAACAGATCGTGGGTGTGAGGATACGTGTGTGTGTTCACAGACTTCTCCCTGGTAATCACTACTGTCACTAATCCAGGGATTAATCTGCTGCACAATTCACACAAGTGCGCCCGTACAGCCAGTAAAACTATTTTCGGGCTTTAATCGGTGTTCACTTAAATAAATACGGCCACTGGTTGCAGACTGGGACGGTTCCTCCGCACTGACTGGATTTTTAAAGCGGCTCCTCCCCTTTGAACATGTTATTTACAAGGCCTGGGCGAGTTAACTCGTTATTATCGCGTTAACGCGTCAATTATTTAACGCCGACAAATATTTTATCGTGCATTAACGCAGGTTTTATTATTTATTTCATTATTGTAAAAGTCTATTGCTCACAGGCTTTTATTTTGTAAAAATCTGTTGCTCACAGGCTTTTATTTTTGTAAAAGTCTGTTGCTCACAGGCTTTTATTTTGTAAAAGTCTGTTGCTGTCTGCTGTGGAACAGGAAAAGAAAGTAATCGGCGGATCCACCAAACATGGAGAAGGGTACGGAACTTTTACTCGGCCATTTTCATTTTAAAGTTCTTCCAGACGGCGGAGTCGACAGAACCAAAGTCATCTGTAAACTCTGCCAAGTTGAATTGTCTTCTCAGCGTAGTAGTTCCAGTCTAAAATATCACTTAAAGGCAAAACACACAACTGATAGCAGCAAGTCATTCAAGGAAACAGACAGTGGAGCGAGGCTTCTACATAAAAACTACAGAAAGATGCTGATGTTAAAAGTGTGTTTGCACAACAAATGTTATGGCACTTTCATTCATATGGCAGCACATTTAAAATAAAGCTAAATGCTAAAAGCTATACACTACTTTTGGATTCATTTTTGGAGTCTGCGTACAAATGTGATTAATCGTGATTAATCAGGGAAATCATGTGATTAATTAGATTAAACATTTTAATCGTTGCCCAGCCCTAATATTTACACATGACTGAGAAACTAACCCAGCTGCTCATGTAAAGCTCGCTAATCAACGCTCATCGGATGCCATTTGTTTCGTCTGCGCTGTAGAAACAAACTGGTTCAGCTGGTTTGTTACAGAAACAGAGACACAACAACTCTGGATAAGCTACAGCTGCAGTTCTGTGAAGTCGGGCTTTTTCTTTTCTTTTTGTTCGACACTTTGCTCTGTGAGATGTCGTTGTTTCCCTGGTTTTTTTTTGCTGCATTCTCTCTTTTGTTTTTGCATTTTCTGCTTCGCTGGGGTGTTTTATTGAAGGTTTTTCTGTTTCGTCGTTGTGTTTTGTGAAATCTTTCAGTCCGTTTTGTTTCTTTGTTGTGTTTTCTGTCGTGTTGTTGTGTTTTGTGCCTCTGGGCCACCGTACCTTTATGTTTTAAGTTTTAAGCTACAAAGAGCCTGCCGTCTTCTTCATGAAGCTCCCAGAAATACGGCACAAAAATGTACTTAAAGGCTTAAAAGTACTGATGTTTTGGAACAAATGATCGCGCAAATGTCTGCTCTACGAAGCTGTGGGATAACAGCAGCAGATAAAAGTAACTTAATGATTAAAGAATAAATATGTGGAAATAAAAGACTATATTTACATGAATGGTTTCTTTTAAAGTTTCCCTCATTGCTTTAACATGATAACTCCCATATTTCTGTGCCATCTGAATTATTACATGGATTTAATGCAAAAAGACGCACGTCTGATGCAGCTAAAAAGTGATGAAAAAGATTTGTGAAGCTGTCAAGGTCCTTAAAGGGAAAACAAATACTTTATTAAACACTTTCCAACACCTCCTCCCTGAATTAAAACTCTATGACGCATTTTTTTTTAATATAAAAGCGCAATAAACGCATTTAAAATAAGAAATCGAGCTTCTCAAAAACTGGAGCAGAAAAGTGATGAAGAATCGAATAATTCCTGCACGTAAACACCCAAACGGACCTGGTTTCTCTGCACAGATCCATCTGTTTCCATCTTTTAACACAGCTGAATTCTCAATAAAGCTGCTCTCATTCACATATTTTTCTTCTGTCAGAAACTGGAGGAAACCAGCGTTTCCAGGCTGTCGCTCTGCTCTAATAAGATCCCTGAAGTTGCTTTCTGTTTTAGTTATTGATGCCGTCTGAGTTTTTGTTTTTGTTGCTGTGCGTTTGGTGCCTCAGGGCCACCGTAGCTGCCTGGCTGCAGCTTGCGTGATATCTCGGTGAAGCTCCCAGAAAGACGGCAAACAGCACGGCCACAATCTGAGGTGATGAAATAACCCCGGATTCTGAGGCTGTGCCTGTAGAGAGATGCACCTAACCCGGTCCGAGGACTGCAGCGATACACTAATCTCACGATACGATACACGATATTCAGCCAACGATACAATTCGATATAATTACATACGATTCGATACGATACAATTCGATACGATTTGATACGATACGATACGATACAATACACGATATTCAGCCAACGATACGATACCCTTATATAATTTTCTGGGGGGAAAAAAGGGACAGCGTGATTTGACATGAATCGTCGCTGATTGGGCCGGTGGTCCGACCTTTGAACCGGAAGGAAAACACCGTCAGACCAACGTGAGAGCTGTGCACTTTATACAACATTTTTATGAAATAATTTATCACTGTTTTGTATAATGTGACCCCCTGGCATTGTATTGTATTACCTTAATGTTCTGTGTTTTCACTAATTGGAACGTCTGACTTTTCAATAAAGTTTGCTTTAAAAAAAAAAATAATAATAAATCGATCCTTTATCGGGAAACGAAATATCGGTATATATCGCAGCCCTACCCGGTCAAGAGGCGCAATGCATGTGCACGTGTACGTGCACCTACCTTGTCATCGGCGGTCTCTGCTGCCTCAGTGGTCCAGCTCGGCTCCGGCTCCGGCTCCGGCGGCGGCTGCTGCTGCTGCGGCTGCTCCTGCTGCTGCTGCTGCGGCTGCTGCTGACTTCCTGAAACAATGAAACGAAATGTGAGCGGAGCTTTGAAACGCCATTTTAAAATGGATCTGGGCCTATATATCTAACCCTAACCCTAGATGAGCCTTGTGACCCGGCGGACATGTGACTGACAGACGCACAGAAGCAGAAGAGCTTGGCTTTAATCAACCATTCAACCTTGGATGTGAAACCTGCTCCTCTTTTCCACTACAAACCACATAAATCATGCACGACTCACCTCGCTAAGTCCAATGATCATTAATAAGACCCATAATAGGCTACTGACCTCTCCTTTGAGAATTTGTCCACGTTTGTCATTGCTTGAAGTGTTCAGTTTGTGCTGTTTTGCTAATTTTATTTTTTTCATTATTTTTCTTTAAATTTATTTCTTTATTTTTTATATAGGCATTCTTATTTTTTGTGACTATTATTTATTTATTTTTTCTATTATCCTTATTTCTCTTGTATGTCCTACACGACTTGAAAAATACCTAATAAAAATACTGTGCAAAAAATAAATAAATAAATAAAAATAAATAAATTTTAAAAAAAATCAAGCACGACTTAAACAGCTTAAACATCCACTGCAAAAACCTCCAAACTTTTCCTTTAACTGTGAGAATATTTGAACATCTTCTTCTGTCAGAATTCAACAAAACAACCACGAGGGGAAAGTTAAACGCTATCCTTTACATCCAGTTCCTGATTAAAGTAACACTGATGCGTGGTTATTTTTGTACTCCAGAACACACATTAACACAATGTAAATGTTGTTGGATAATACACTTATCCCCCTTCTCTCGGTGTGTAAGCTATAAATAGCATCATTGGTTTTAAACCTACCCCGACCAGACGGGTTCAGTCTCAGCTAAGCCCCTGCAGCTGCGAGTTTCACCTTCAGAAATAAAACTTTTTACACAAACACGGGGCCATGCGTGATCGTCTGAGGTGGGTGAGCACCAGTTAATCAGCCCTGATCCATCCCAGTGAGCACAGTTAGCAGACACGTGGCTTTAAATTAGCCTGGGAGGGGGTAACGCACGAGGGCGACACGATGCTGTGGTCCACGGAGAGCAGCCGACTGCTCCGAGAAGCCGTTTTGTGACGGAAGGCGAGGAGCCAAACACGAAATGGCAGCATAAGTGCAGGGACGGTTTGGCAGAATGAAGCGGCCTGTCCCTGAAAAGCACAGATGATGCTGCATGTTCAGGCGGATCAGAAGGACCGAGGGGAGAGGCAGCCTGCAGGCGACCACATGAGCTGCTGCTCTTTTCATCCGATTCCAGATGTCACCCTGCTGCTCATTAACTCGTCGTCACACAGCCCCCTCCATGATGTGTGGGACAGAGTCACGTTTATCTTTGAGTGTAAAACTCGTTTTCAGCTGGATGTAAATCAGCCGACCGGCTCGGCCGTGTTTCAGCTCTGAGGAACTCTGTTTGGGATCATTATCCTGCTGCAGGATGAAGCTTTGGAGGCATTTACTGCTCCATCAGCAGTGAAGATCAGTAAGCCGGTACCTGTGGCAGCCACACCATAACACCCCCACCACCGTGCCTAACAGAGGAGCTGCTGTGCTTTGGATCTCGGGCTCTTCCTGTTGGCCTCCACACTTTCTTCCTGCCATCACTCTGATGCAGGTTCATCTGGGGCCGGTCTGTCCAGAACACCTTTTTACAGAACTCTGCAGCTCCTTTTAGGACCTTCTGGCAAACTGTGACGTGTCCATCCTGTTTCTGTGGCTAACTAGCGGTTAGCATGTAGCAGCGTAGCCTCGGGCTGTGTTCGAAACCGCATACTACATACTTGCAAACTGCATACTTCCATTCTACATACTGCATACTCATCGATCAGACAGTATGCAGAGCGTTTACCCACAATGCATTTCACTCCTGCCCGAGATTTCGCTTAAGCTCTAAACTCTGTATACTTTAGCAACATTTGAAACATTTTCAGGTGAGAAAGTAGTCGTTTAGATCCCCAACGTGTTGAAAACCTGACAAAATACCGGCTGTTTACAATTTTGTTCCCACGAATTCGGCGCTACTAAAGCTAGCCGCAGTGAGCAACGCACTTCCGGTTATTTTCACAAAATAAAATACCCGTTGCCTTTTATCATAGGGAAAGCCATTACGATACAATTGGTGCTTTTGTTTTGAAAACAGGAAGTGAACCTACCCTCGTTCTAGCTAGCTTGAAACTGCCGTTTTGACAGAAAATGACGATCGGCGACGTCACGTTACGTTGCATCTTGGGTAGTTTGAGTATGAGTAGTAACCTCATGATGCATACCCAACATTTCGGAGAATCTAGTATGCATCCGGGAACTTCTCGCTTACTCAAACTCGCATACTAACTCAGAAAGTTATGAGTAGGAGTAGTAGGAGTAGTATGCGGTTTCGAACACAGCCTCTGTGTTTCTGTGGCTAACTAGCGGTTAGCATGTAGCAGCGTAGCCTCTGTGTTTCTGTGGCTAACTAGCGGTTAGCATGTAGCAGCATAGCCTCTGTGTTTCTGTGGCTAACTAGAGGTTAGCATGTAGCAACGTAGCCTCTGTGTTTGTGCTCATGAAGTCTTCTGTGGACAGTCGTCTCTGACAGAGACACACCTGCCTCCTGAAGGCTGGTTCTGATCTGTTGGACGGGCCTTTGAGGATTCTTCTTCTGCCTTTCTCGGCCTTCCAGAGCATTCTTTCTTCTTCATGATCTTCCAGACAGCTGATGCTGGTGATCCTGAGGTTTGACCCACGTCTCTGATGGTTTTATTCTGGTTTTTCAGCCTCTAACAGCTTCTCTCCTCATGTTGAACAGAAACAGACATAATCCCAAACATTACGGAGCCTGAAATGAGGGGTGCTGTGGATAAAAAAAGGGTTGTAATTCCTACATGGTGGGCCTGAGATGTATGAAAATTACTCTAAATTAAAGTCTGGAACGTGAACTTTAATCAGGTCTGAACTGTTTGGTTTAGTTTAACTCTGAGGAGCAGATGTTTCATAGGTGTCTCATAACTATCGTCCTGATGAAGGGTTAAAAACAGACACGAAAAACAATCAGACAACACATGAGAAAACTTAAACGATGTGCGACTCAGCCAAGTTCTGATTAATTCATTACTCAGAGACCGCTCCGCAGCTCACAAGCATACGGCGATAATGAGATAGTAATGAATGATAATTATGTTTTTAATGACTGAAGCGTAAAACGGGAACGCATCAGCAGGTGGTGGGGTCTTCCCCCGCCTTCGCGGAGCACAAACAGGCGCTTTCACTGCACAATCAGCCACTTTTTCTGCTCACGGCCGCCGTCACAGAGCTACTTCAGCTGCTTCTGCACAACATAATGTGACATTTTTTGTCCTAGTGTCCTCACCGCCGCCGCCCCCTTATGCAACTCTAATCATCTTATCCGTCTAATTACTGCCCGAGTCACCGACCTAACCTCTAAACCTCTAAACCTCTTCACCACTCTTGGTGTTCAGATGTCCAGGCGTTTTACTCTTACTTCTTCCCTTCGAGGAAAGCTTTAAGGTGTGTGTGTTTGCTGCTGTACCTTGAGTCCAGGGGGGGCAGTGCCTGAGGTAGAAGCTGACCTCCGGCCTCCGGGCTCCCCACTGCTGAAGGAGATCCAGCAACAAGATGTCCTGAGGGAGCGCTCGCTCTGGAAAAAGACGGTGAGAACATGTTTGAAACAGATCCCGCTAATTAAAAAAAAAATTATTTTGTGTTTTTGCACAAAACTGCTTCTCATATACAGCTGTAAAAGAATGGAATGAACCCCCCCAACACATAAAGTCCTGCATAAACATCAAAGATTTCACCAAACAAATTAAAATGCACCTACTATTAAAAAATATATATATATTTTTTTTAATTTATTTATTTATTTTTTAATCAGGCTTCTTCAATACTTTTTTAAAAAGAAAATTAAATAAAATAAAATATTAATCAAAATGTATCACTCGGAAATGAACAAATTAAAATGATTAAAATAGACCCACTGATAATTAGGTTGTTTTTTTTTTTTTTTTTTAAATAAAGAAAGGAAAAAAATTGCACTCCTTACCCCATCCCCCTTTAAGGACTACGGATGGAAAATAGCACTCCTGCTAAATCCGATGTAACCATCTTGTTGCATGCTGTCCTTTAAATAAATTCATTCATTCATTAACTTCACGTTATTATGGTGCGTGTGATCGGACTGCAGGGGAGGAATATTCAGAATTCAGTTAATTATGTGGATTGCACAGCAACACCTCTGCTGGATACAACTGCAGAGCCTAAATCAGGGTTTTAGAATCATCTGGCTTCCTTTCATGGGATAAATCTGGTTATTCCAGCACCTCTTCATGCTTTTAGTATTTCAGTGACCTCTTTCCTGCTTTAATTGCGTTGTTTAATCCCACCGTGACACATTTATAGAGAATAAAAGGTGTTTAAACTGAAAAGAATAAGAAACAGACTAATTAAAACGGAGAGCTGGTTCACAAATAAATATCAGAACGAGAAAGCTGCAAGCAGCTGAATGCGGGACCGAGATGTGCGCAAGTTGGGGCATGCGCTGGACGTGGTAGTTGCGCAGCTCTGCCCACACGCACGATACCCTTTACTTACGTACGAGGTCGTCAGGGTGGACGTGTGTGCCAAGTTTCATGACTTTGCGACGATGATAAGGCTTTCAAATCACAAACGCCATCACACGATTTTCACCGCCTGGCCACGCCCACACCGTTCAGAGTTTGGAAAAGTTTCTCCATGATTTTTTAAGAGTAACCTGGCCAAGTTTGAAGTCTGTAGCATTAAATCTGTAGGACGAGTTCGATCATATGCAAGGCGTGGAATCGGGCAAAAATGGCACGAAAACTCCCTTTCCATCCAAAATGGCCGCCTTCCTGTGGACGTGGGACCATGGCGGCATGAGACTTTTTTGTGCGTCTGGGCATGATGAATGAGTGTACCGAATTTTGTCGTCCCACGCGAAACTAACCCCAATGCGGGGACCATTTTTAAGCATCATAGGGGCGCTACAGAGTCAATGAGCGACTCCCAAAAATATAAAGTTTAGATTCTTTCGTGTCGTCGACTGGCAGGTGGCGCTCGCAAAAGTTTTTGAGCACCTTTTGCAAAGAATAAGAAGAAGAAAGAAAGAAGAAGAAGAAGAAGAAGAAACCTTACAGATACATTAGGGTACACTAATTAGAAGCTTTACCATCGATATATATGACTTATACTGAGATTAAACATCAGAAAATATGACAAACTATAAAGAAGACTAATGCAGAACTTAGATTAGAATAGTTTGAAAATTGCACTTTATAGGCAGAAAAACCTTTTAAAAGCTCAGGGAAAGATACGGTTTGGGAATCTGGAGATGTGGGTTTAATTGATCTGTGTGTGGAAATAAAAAGAACGGTTAAAAGAGCTTTTCTTTGTCATCTTTTGCATATAATTGACTGAATTCACATGTACTGGTTGACTTTTTCCCTCGTCCTTCGTGTTGTTTTGAACCGATGCAAAAACAACTGGAACATTTTCATTTGACAGGAAGGTTCAGTCTGAATTATCACGCCGGTTCTGCCCCCGTTTGTGGTTTTCACGGACAGGTTCTGTTGGCTTCTTCACGCCGTGACCTTCAGTTCACAGCCGAGTGTGAAGCAGCCGGGATGAAATCCGAGGCCACGGTTCTCAAATAATGCATATGTGGCACATGTGATGCGGCTAAAAAGTGCTGAAAAAGATTTATGAAGCTGCCCAGACCCTTAAAGGGGAAATAAAAGAACTTTATTCAACACTTTGAAGTTAATTTTTCATTTTAATTTCCATTCTTTAAGGCTTCAAGGTTATAGAAATGTTACCTCATCTGGAAAAAAAATAAATACGGTAATCAAGCTTATCAAAACCCAACCAGATTATGTCGCTGAGGTGCATGTAAATACATGTGCATGTGCATGTGCATGTGCATGTGCAGGCTAAAGAAAACCCAGATGGGTCGTGGTGTCTTTTGTCTGATTGTAATACTAAAAGGAACATTTATGTAAAATAACAGGGTGGTTAGAATGTTTATTTAGGAAATGATCAGGATACTTTCAGGTGTCGACGTGACCACGAAACAGTCAAATTTTTATTAAAGCTTCAGAAAATGCGGGACATTTAAAATGCATCTAAACGTGTTAGTTTGACTGAAAACGTCTGCAGATGATGTAAACATCCTGCATGTAAACATTAAACTGGACTCAGATGGTCCCAGCTGCTCTGTTCAGGCTCCAGAGTTTAATCTTTTTACATCTTTTAGTAAAAAACAGTAAAGTTTACATTAATCCAGCTGAATTCCCATAAAGCTGCTCTCATTCACATATTTTTCTGTTTCTTTTGTCTGATACTGGGACTGAAAATCAGCATATTAAGACTACGAGTCAGCTCACTTAAAGCTTTTCCAGACTGTCGCTCTGCTCTAATAAAATAATATAACAAATAATAAATGTATTATATTATAATACAAAATAAAAATAATAAAACCTAATAAAATAAATACTAAAAAAACCTAATAATAAAATAATAATTATATAATATTATAATATAATAATTATATTCACCTCTAATAAAACCTCTTCAGATCTAGGCTAAAAACCTACTTTTTTAGGATTGCTTTTAATACCCAGTAGTATGATGACACTTTTATCTTATTTTATCTTATTTGTTTTTGTTGTATTTTATTGCTTTCACTGTTCTTTTATTGTTTTTATTTGTTTTTACTTATTTTTCTCTTTATTTATTACTTGCTGTAAAGCACTCTGGTACATCGTAAGGATTGTCTGTAAAGGGCTGTAGAAATAAAGTACATTTACAAGTTAAAGGACCAAGCTGGAACTGTAGCTCACTCTCTGTGCAAAGCAGGCGTCAAGTTTCCACAGCGCACATGTGGAATAAGGCTTTTAATCCAGGAAACCAAACTAGTCTGGAGGCTTGACTCGTAAAAACAGCCGGCGTTTTAAATGAAATCTGTAAAGCTCGGCTTGTGGGAGCTGCAGTATTTTTACAGTAAAAAACATCAATCAAACACGGCTTAGTGCATCCTGACACACACTAACCATGAAACCACTTGTGCCCTTGAGGAACGGCCTCTGGTCACACCCCAGCACTCTGACACAATAAATACCACCATTTATTGTGTCCTACTTTACCCTTATCACGGCCATTTATAGCCCGTCTGACCACAGATCCACACAAACACGCCGTGTTGTTCGTGGATCGCTGCTTGGACGGCTGCGATTGAGCGAATATGGGCCACGCTTTAATGGGGGGTGGTCGCTGTGGTCTATTCAAGCTTACAGTGTCACACGATATACAGGACGCACTCAGCGCTATATTGATTTCACAAGCTGTAGGTCTGGCTCTGTTTATAATTAGCTTTAGAGCAAGTGATGTAGGGCAGTTCACACTGCCATTATCCTGTCATATAATACCAGATTATGACCATGTTCACGGTCTGATCCTCAAAGGACCGTCTGCCTATAGTTATTATGTGAAGACTGGACTCTGGTGAAGGATGGATGGATGTGGAGATATGTTTCAAGCTACTGTAGCAACAGCAGAGCAACAGTGCTAACCATTAGCATCTTTACTGATGTCCAAAAGATCTGCTGGTGGGTGCATGTGTGGACCGTGTATCTTCTTTCCACTGCAGGCGACTGAACGAGCTGCTGCTCCACTTATTTTATTCCAGCCCTCACACCCTGCTGCTCATAAACTTATTATAGCTCTCCGGGCATATGAGGTGTGACAGTCCGGAAAACGAACTGGGAGAAAATCTGTTTAGCGCCTGCAGAACAGGTGCAGCTACGATAGGATTCTAGTAGAGACAGTAAAGAATCAAACAACCCAAAAAATGAGTGAGCCAAAAAAGAAAAAAGGAATTAAATTCTGCTTTTTATGGCTCAAAGGTGACATATTGTGTATATCAGGGCGTCTGAAGTCACCAGCAGGTGTAAAACTCCCCAAAGCACAACCCTGGTATTTATTTAGTTCCCCTTTGTTTGAAAGTTCCTCATCTAATGAGCCGTCGCTCCTTAAGTTGGCTCCGCCTCCTCTGCTAAGCCCCGCCCACTCACATCCACCCTGCTGGATGGATGAAGCCAGCTCCTGGTGGAAATGTTCTGCTGTCAGCTGCCCTGAGGAGCATGCATCTTCCATCCAGCAGCAGCCTCAGAGGATATCAGAGCCCAGTGGATTAACTCTATCTGAGGCTAATGTTCCAGCAGAGTTAGCTAAAGACTGTGGATGTGCAGCAGCCACTTTTCATCCCACTGTTTTAACAACTTGGTCCAGTTCAACGCTGGACTGAAGAAGCTGAGCCACAAAGAGGGATCAGTTCCAACTCTCAGAGCCTGAACTTCAGAGCAGGGAAATGGAAGCATCTGAGAAATAACTCCTCATGGTTTATTTATTGAGTTATTTTCTCCTTTAGCAGCAGCTAACGCTAACAGCTAAGCTAATGAAGGTGACGTACACCAGCTTCTAAGGAGTTATTGCTGTTATTTTCTCCTTTAGCAGCAGTTAACGCTAACAGCTAAGCTAATGAAGGTGACGTACACCAGCTTCTAAGGAGTTATTGAGTTATTTTCTCCTTTAGCAGCAGTTAACGCTAACAGCTTAGCTAATGAAGGTGACGTACACCAGCTTCTAAGGAGTTATTGAGTTATTTTCTCCTTTAGCAGCAGCTAACGCTAACAGCTTAGCTAATAAAGATGACGTACACCAGCTTCTTAAGGAGTTATTGCTGTTCCTTTAGCAGCAGCTAACGCTAACAGTTTAGCTAATGAAGATGACGTACACCAGCTTCTAAGGAGTTATTGCTGTTATTTTCTCCTTTAGCAGCAGCTAACGCTAACAGCTTAGCTAATGAAGGTGACGTACACCAGCTTCTAAGGAGTTATTGAGTTATTTTCTCCTTTAGCAGCAGCTAACGCTAACAGCTTAGCTAATAAAGATGACGTACACCAGCTTCTTAAGGAGTTATTGCTGTTCCTTTAGCAGCAGCTAACGCTAACAGTTTAGCTAATAAAGATGACGTACCCCAGCTTCTTAAGGAGTTATTGCTGTTCCTTTAGCAGCAGCTAACGCTAACAGTTTAGCTAATAAAGATGACGTACACCAGCTTCTTAAGGAGTTATTGCTGTTCCTTCAGCAGCAGCTAACGCTAACAGCTTAGCTAATAAAGATGACGTACACCAGCTTCGAAGGAGTTTTTGCTGTTCCTTTCTGAAAGATGAACATTATTGTTCCCACATTACTTTGTTAGCTGAAGCTTTCCAGCTGAACGGTTCCGTTCTGTAACTCATCAGCCTGCAGCTGTGTGGATAAGGTGTGTTTCCAACACAACACCGGTCCTCTCCTCACTCTCGCTGTGCTAACGTTACATTATCGGCATGTTTCTGATAAAGATGGAGGTCTCCCAGTAAAACTGTTTAATGAGGTTAATATATCCAAAGTGTTTAAACGCAGTAATTAACGGTACACATGCATTACTACGAGTTACGCTGCGTACATCTCCGGCTCCGGCTAGCATCTGCTGCTAGCTTACAGCTACACTGCTAAACCATTTCCCTCTGGGATCAACAGAGTAACTATCTGTATCTGTATGTAGAGCTGGAGTGTTTTTGGTCTGACTGCAGGAATATACAGATACATTCAGAAATGAACCCTTCACCAACATCCTGTTGGTTGAACCTCTCTGGGAGCTATTTGACTGAAACCAACATGCATTTTGACCAAAGCCTGTGTCATAGGTGATGAGTTATGAGATATTTTCATTCATCGTGTATTTGACCGCGATTGGACTCACCATTTCCATTCCACACTTCAGCCAGGTGACACTCCCCCTCGCCGGCCTCTTTGCAGTACTCGACCACGTCAACCACTCTGGTTGCTGGAGTAACTGGGACCTCAGTTAGCATCTGCTGGGTGTCGTTGAGGTAAACTGTCAGGATCACCTGTAAGCATGGAAAAGAACGGGTTAAATGTTGTAAATGGCTAGATGAACTAATTTAATGGATTAACTATGAAAGCCCATAGCCAGTCATACTATAACTGGTCCTAACTGACTTCTGTTTGAGCCTGTGACCACACAGTGTGGGCCAGTGTATAAAGACTACGATCAGTCAGCCTTTGGTTGACATATGATTGGGGCAAGGCGTAATCATCCATCTGACAAAGCAATGCACTGATCACAGCTCTAAGTTCGTCCATCCAGCCATCTGTTATCTTCTGCTTAGCCAAGGTTGGGTCCAGAATGGGCCCAAGAGGGAAACCTAGACATCCCTCTCTCCAGCTCCTCCTGGGGGATCCTGAGGCGCTCCCAGGTCAGATGGGATGTATAATCCCTCCAGAGAGTTCTGGTTCTGACCTGGGGCCTCCTCCCAGGAGGCATCCTAACCAGATGAACCACCTTTCTATGTGGAGGAGCAGCAGCTCTACTCCCAGCTCCCCGTGGATGGTGGAGCTCCTCCCCCCGGATGGTGGAGCTCCTCCCCCTGATGGTGGAGCTCCGCCCCCCGATGGTGCAGCTCCTCCCCCTATCTCTAAGGCTGAGCCCCGCCCCCCTCTGAAGGAAACTTATTTCAGCCGCTCGTATCCGCGACCTCCTTCTTTGGGTCTCTACCCAGATATTTGAGCACAGGTGAGGGTTGGAGCAAAGATGGAGCAGCAACCTGAAAGCTTCTCCTTCCGGCTCAGCTGCCTCTTCACCACAACGGACCGGAGCAGCACCCTCATCACTGCTGACGGAGCCCCGATCCGTCTGTCCATCTCTGACTCCAACTCACCATCACTGAGAACCAGATCCAGAGATACTGAGACTCATGCCCGACCCAGAACCGTGGCCTCAGATCTGGAAGAGCCGACTTTCATCCCGGCTGTGAAATGAAGGTAATGAAGAAGCCAACAGAACCACATCATCTGCATAAAGCAGAGCTGTAACCCTGAGGTTCCCAAACCAGACGCCCTCCTCCCCCCGACTACAGCTGCGAATCCTGTCCATGAAACTACTAACAGGATCGGTGACGAGGGAAAGCCCTGGTGGAGTCCAACACACAGCTCTTACTCTGGGTACCTTCATATAAAATTCCTCAAAGGAACAATCTCAAAGTCCACAAACACATGTAGACTGGATGCTCAAACCCCCACGATCCCCTCAGTAACTCTGCGAGGGTGAAGATCTGATCCACTGAGAAAAGCTCACTGTTCCTGCTGAATCTGAGGTTTGATTGGCTCCACATATAAAAGTTCATCCAAGTCTTCAGCTGGTTTATTTAGACAAACAGTGTAAATCACAGGTTTCTTTAGCTTTAATGTGTTCATTTAGAATAGAATAGAAAAATACTTTATTCATCCCCCAATGGGGTAAATTCAAATTAGTCAAGTAGCTCAAAAAAATTATAAATATTTACAATGATTGTATATTAAAGCAATACAATGTAATTTCTCAAAAAGCCCACTCTGGAGCTCCCCCTACAGGCTTGGAGGTAATGTACGGTTACACTGTCGTAAATACAACACCCTTTCACTTTCACTTTTGTTGACGAACCGGCGAGGAGTCAGAAGGTGCAAGCTATGTCGACCGAGAAGGTAAGAGTAATCAAATGTACCTGGGAGCGTGAGAGGGGTCTATTTGTTTTTGCGGTAGGTGTGCCAGAAAGCAAGTCAAAGTACTTCCGCTCAGCTCCCGGGCCGCCACCGGGCCGCCACCGGGCCGCCACCGGGCCGCCACCGGGCCGCCACCGGTCCGCCACCGGGCCGCCACCGGGCCGCCACCGGGCCGCCACCGGGCCGCCACCGGGCCGCCACCGGGCCGCCACCGGGCCGCTCCAGCAAAGTTACATAGCGCAGTTTTTCCAATTCAGACCCCCGAAGGGCATAGGAGACAGGCCAATCGTAATATTAAAACTCATTCTAGCCGCACAATTTTTTTCAAGCTGTTATTTTAAGGTAGAAATGTTACATAGTATTGCTTTAACAACAACAATAACAACAATAATAATACCAATTCTAGTAAAAATACTACAACTAACTAATAATAATAATAATAATAAATGACTAAATGAACAAATAAAAAAAATAAAATAAATCAATTTGAGAAGAACTCAGCAGTCACTGTTAAAAAGCCTTATGGCTGTGGGAACAAAGGACTTTTAAATTGTAACTGTAACATTAAATCTCAAATATTATCATTAACATATCTGTAAAAAGTTAAATTTGGGTCGAAATAACTCATCATAACATCATCTCCCCTCAATTCTGCAGCCAAAAGATTAAAATAGCAATCAGAATAGGACATCATGTGTCATCGCCAGTGATGTCACTGCCAATGTCAGCGGTGATGTCATGTCAGATCATCAGCAGCTGAAAGATAAATTTGGGGTAATCTGGGATAGGAGCGCACAGTCACACCAAAGCACACACACAACACTCGGATACATTTCAAATTTCAGTGTTTTTTCTTCCTGCAGTTGGTGCACACAAAACAGGATGTGCACGCGCGATACATAGCGCACGGTAATCCACGGTACTCTGCACACCTGTCCCAGATCATGTGAAGTAATCTGTGGTAGCATACAGACCGGCCGAGCAGGGACACATCCTCTAAAGCTTGGATTAGACACACACACGGAGGCGAGCGCATAAACTCTGAAATCCTGCAAACACAACTCCACAAATCATTTAAAGTCGGCTAATCGTGGCCTCGCAGGGACTGAAATGTTTAATGTGGTCAAAAAAAAAACATTTGTCACTACAGGAATGTTGACCGAGATGTTTTATGTCCTTCAGTGGTTTTCTCATTTAAAGAAGACATCAGAAACATCAGGAACCTCTGGCTGAATGTCGAACACTTGAGCAGGTACAGTCGTTTTAACTGTTAAACAAGCAGATTAAACGCCTTCCTTTTGCCTGTAATAACGCGTTTCCCCTCGGTGCTGTGGGGTCTACAGCTGGCCACCACCTCCCAGGAGACGAGCCTATTACTGCGACCACATCAAGGGACGATGTTAACTGTATCCTGCAGGATGCGTTGGATCAAAGTTTCCGATAATCACAAGAGATCATTTTCTGAGATAAGTGGGTTGGTTTATTATCTCTTAACGGGAGCTTGGATGTGGAGCCCACACAGCAGCACAGAGACTGAGCTGCCCGCCGTCTTTGGGCTCTAAAACACCAAACTGACCAATCGGCGGCAACAAGAGGCCGCCCAGATGTTGGGGCTCATCCTGTCGCCAACAGCAAATGTACTGGTTGAAAACGCAGAACGAGTCAATCTGCATAAAACAAGACTAAAGACTTACGATGAGATTAAACATTTTTGAGTTTGTCATAACTCCAAGATGGGAGAAAAACAGCCTGGACCGGGTTCAATGACCGCCTTAAAACAGCCTGGACCGGGTTCGATGACCGCCTTAAAACAGCCTGGACTGGGTTCGATGACCGCCTAAAAACATCCTGGACCGGGTTCTATGACCGCCTTAAAACATCCTGGACCGGGTTCTATGACCGCCTTAAAACAGCCTGGACCGGGTTCTATGACCGCCTTAAAACAGCCTGGACTAGGTTCGATGACCGCCCCAAAACAGCCTGGACCGGGTTCTATGACCGCCTTAAAACAGCCTGGACCGGGTTCGATGACCGCCCCAAAACAGCCTGGACCGGGTTCTATGACCGCCTTAAAACATCCTGGACTGGGTTCGATGACCGCCCTTAAAACATCCTGGACTGGGTTCTATGACCGCCTTAAAACATCCTGGACTGGGTTCTATGACCGCCCTAAAACAGCATGGACCGGGTTCTATGACCGCCTTAAAACATCCTGGACCGGGTTCGATGACCGCCTTAAAACAGCCTGGACCGGGTTCGATGACCGCCCTTAAACAGCATGGACCGGGTTCGATGACCGCCCCAAAACAGCCTGGACCGGGTTCTATGACCGCCTTAAAACATCCTGGACTGGGTTCGATGACCGCCCTAAACAGCCTGGACCGGGTTCTATGACCGCCTTAAAACATCCTGGACCGGGTTCGATGACCGCCTTAAAACAGCCTGGACCGGGTTCTATGACCGCCTTAAAACAGCCTGGACCGGGTTCTATGACCGCCTTAAAACATCCTGGACTGGGTTCGATGACCGCCCCAAAACAGCATGGACCGGGTTCTATGACCGCCTTAAAACATCCTGGACCGGGTTCGATGACCGCCTTAAAACAGCCTGGACCGGGTTCGATGACCGCCCTTAAACAGCATGGACCGGGTTCGATGACCGCCCCAAAACAGCCTGGACCGGGTTCTATGACCGCCTTAAAACAGCCTGGACCGGGTTCGATGACCGCCCTAAACAGCCTGGACCGGGTTCGATGACCGCCCTAAAACAGCCTGGACCGGGTTCTATGACCGCCTTAAAACATCCTGGACTGGGTTCGATGACCGCCCTTAAAACATCCTGGACTGGGTTCTATGACCGCCTTAAAACATCCTGGACTGGGTTCTATGACCGCCCTAAAACAGCATGGACCGGGTTCTATGACCGCCTTAAAACATCCTGGACCGGGTTCGATGACCGCCTTAAAACAGCCTGGACCGGGTTCGATGACCGCCCTTAAACAGCATGGACCGGGTTCGATGACCGCCCCAAAACAGCCTGGACCGGGTTCTATGACCGCCTTAAAACATCCTGGACTGGGTTCTATGACCGCCTTAAAACAGCATGGACCGGGTTCGATGACCGCCCCAAAACAGCCTGGACCGGGTTCGATGACCGCCTTAAAACATCCTGGACCGGGTTCGATGACCGCCCTTAAACAGCCTGGACCGGGTTCGATGACCGCCCTAAAACAGCCTGGACCGGGTTCTATGACCGCCCTAAAACATCCTGGACCGGGTTCGATGACCGCCCTAAAACAGCCTGGACCGGGTTCTATGACCGCCCTAAAACAGCCTGGACCGGGTTCGATGACCGCCCTAAAACAGCCTGGACCGGGTTCTATGACCGCCCTAAAACAGCCTGGACCGGGTTCGATGACCGCCCTAAAACAGCCTGGACCGGGTTCGATGACCGCCTTAAAACAGCCTGGACCGGGTTCTATGACCGCCCTAAAACAGCCTGGACCGTGTTCTATGACCGCCCTAAAACAGCCTGGACCGTGTTCTATGACCGCCCTAAAACAGCATGGACCGGGTTCTATGACCGCCCTAAAACAGCCTGGACCGGGTTCTATGACCGCCCTA
This sequence comes from Odontesthes bonariensis, assembly GCF_027942865.1. NCBI lineage: Eukaryota > Metazoa > Chordata > Actinopteri > Atheriniformes > Atherinopsidae > Odontesthes > Odontesthes bonariensis. The sequence goes on along the minus strand of NC_134522.1, from coordinate 4,600,845 downwards.
AAACAACCTGGACCCGGTTCTATGACCACCTTAAAACAGCATGGACCGGGTTCTATGACCACCTTAAAACAGCATGGACCAGGTTCTATGACCGCCTTAAAACAGCATGGACCGGGTTCGATGACCGCCCTAAAACAGCCTGGACCGGGTTCTATGACCGCCCTAAAACAGCCTGGACCGGGTTCTATGACCCCCCTAAAACAGCATGGACCGGGTTCGATGACCGCCCTAAAACAGCCTGGACCCGGTTCTATGACCGCCCTAAAACAGCATGGACCAGGTTCTATGACCGCCCTAAAACAGCCTGGACCGGGTTCTATGACCGCCCTAAAACAGCCTGGACCTGGTTCGATGACCGCCCTAAACAGCCTGGACCGGGTTCGATGACCGCCCTAAAACAGCATGGACCGGGTTCTATGACCGCCCTAAAACAGCCTGGACCGGGTTCTATGACCGCCCTAAAACAGCCTGGACCGGGTTCTATGACCGCCCTAAAACAACCTGGACCGGGTTCTATGACCGCCCTAAAACAGCCTGGACCGGGTTCGATGACCGCCCTAAAACAGCCTGGCCTGAAACCACTTGAAACATCGTGTCGTGCGTGACCAACTTCAGAGAAACAAACTAAAACCAAACGCATTTGTATTTGCCCGTTTTCCGTCCTTGCAGCATGACTCGGTGTCTGCTCGGGTTTTCTGGTGCAGCCACCTGAACATCTTTGCTAAGCTCACAGAGAGCAAAACCTTGTTTTCCACTTCTTTCGTGACATCTTGCATTCCACTTCTGATTAAAGATGATATGAGTTATCACGAGTCGACACAAACAGTGGAAAGCTTTTTCTCCTCCGAGCATCCCCCGACATCGTACTTATTTACACTGAAGCACACACGTTTTTAATGTTTTCAGCTGACGAAAATCATGATAAATGTTTAATTTACAGCCAATAAATATTTAACTGCACATCCATATTTCCTCTTCCTTCGTCTTAGATTTACTTACTTTGGCTGCTTAATCGTTTCAATAAGATATTTTAGTTTGATTTTACAGCTACTTTTAAAACAGCCTTAAGGTGATTTTTTTATTATTTTTTTTATTTAGTCATTATTATTAGTTAGTAGTAGTATTTTTTATTAGAATTGGTGTTATTATTGTTGTTGTTAATATACAATCATTGTAAATATTAATAATTATTTCAGCATACTGACTCATTTGAATTCCCTCATTGGGGGATGAATAAAGTATTTTTCTATTCTTCTTCTATTTCTACTCCTGAGTAAGATAATGCTTTAAAACATATAAACACAACGAGATTCTTGGTGGACAGTAACTCTGGCACATGCAGGAGAAATCGACTCGTTTCTGGCTGTTCATCGTAGTTTAAAGACATCTTTGGAGTCCCTGGTTAGAGGAACTTCTTGCTCTTCTTACACAGACCACATTTTATGCTCGTACGACTTCTTTTTGAGGCGTTTCCAGTTATGACATCATGAGAACTAATCGCCATCACTCCTCCTGCTATCAGGCTGCTGAACGTTCTGGACATGCATCACCCGTCTCTAACGTCCTGTACCGTAGCTGGCAGCTTGTTTTCGTTTGTGATGTACTCCATTGTTCTTTCGACTCTTTATTCCAACACGGAGACGTTATCTCAATCTTAACTTACAGTTCTTAACTGTTAGCTGTGTTCTTCTTCTTCATGGAACAAATAACACATCAGAGTTATTTAAAAATGTATTAATTATGCTGTCAATGTACAACCTCAGTTCCAAACATGTTGGGACGCTATGAAAAATGTAAATAAAGCCATTTTTTTCAAATCAAAACAAATGATATAAGTCAGACATTTGATCATTTCATGAAAAATATGAGCTCGTCTTTAATCTGATGGCAGCAACACGTCTCAGAAAAGTTGGGACAGGAGCAACAAAAGGCTGGAAAAGTAAGTGCTGCCAATAAAAAACAGCTGGAGGAAGATGTTGAAACTAATGAGGTTAATAAGCAACAGCTCAGTAATGTGATTGGGTATAAAAAGAGCACCTTAGAGAGGCAGAGTCTCATCTACAGAACATAAAATGACCCAAAGATTCAGAGAATCTGGAGACATCTCTGTGACCTTCAGGCAGCTCTGCATTAAAAACAGACCTGATTCTGTCCTGGAAATCCCTGCCTGGCCTCAGGAATAGTTCCAGGAATCATCGTCTGAACGTAGCTCAGCGTAACATCCACAGATGCAGGTTAGAGCTCCATCAGGCGGAGAAGAAGCCACATGTGAACATGACCCAGGAACACTTCTCTGGACCAAAGCTTAGAGCCTCTGGAACTGGAAACCTGCACATCTGGAAAGGCTCCATCAAAGCTGAAAGGTTTAAACAGGTGTCAGAGCAACATCTGCTCCCTTCTTCAGGGAAGGTCTTGCATATTTCAGCAGGACAAAGTTAAACCTCATCCTGAGTCCGGCTGCTGGACTGAGCTGCCTGCAGTCCAGATGTTTCACCACCTGAAAACATCTAAATACAACGAAGACGAGCCAGGAATCCTCCATCAGACAGGAATGGGACAACATTCCTCTGCCAAAGGTCCAGCAGCTGGGCTCCTCAGTTCCAGATGTTTACAGATGTTGTTAAAAGAAAAAACCTGTCCCAATATTTATGATACCTGTTGCTGCATCAGATTCAAAGACGAGCTGATGTTTTTCAACATTTGACACATTTTCTGTTTTTATTGAGAGTAAAATTTTGATTTCGAAGATTTTCAAATAATTTAAATCCGTTTTTATTCGTGTTTTACATTTTGAATTTTTTTAAAATTAATTAATTATTATTATTTATTTATTTATTTATTATTACTATTATTATTATTATTATTATAAATCTGGATCTTAGCACTGATCTGAAAAAGGAGACACATGTCTGTGTCTACATTCTTTACATTTGTTTTTAATTTAATCTGCATTTTACTTTTTTTTTTTCATTTATTTAATTTTAATTTATTAATTATTATTATTTTTTATTTTATTTATTTATTTGTTAAATCGGGGTCGTAGCACTGATCTGAAAAAGGAGACACAGATAAGTCTGTACTGATGATTTAAAGCAACACCAGAAAGTTTGTGAACCCTTTAAGTACACAGACTCACTCTAAACAAATACTTATTCTTTATTTGTGAAATATGGAGACTATCTTATACTCTCTCAGATTTGTTTAAATAAATACAACAATAGTTCAATGACTTAACTAAGTTAACAACGAAGTTAACGGTGACGTCACTGAGCACATCTCCACTCATAAAAACGCTCAACAGGCAGATAAAGTCACGCGTTCACACTTGTTACGAGTGGCGACAGCTCGTTTGTGTCAGACAGATTCAGACTCAGAGGCTCTGGGCTGTGCTTCCTGAAATGCTTCTGGTGCCGAACGGAGCCACTCCGGCTATTTAAAGCATTAAAGAGGGAAAAAAGAGACCGTCAGAGATAGAAAGAGTGAAAGTGGGAGCGGGCCCGGGCCATCAGTGCTCGTGTTATCGGCAACTTGGAGGCATTTCAGCCCAGCTTTGAGGCTTTCTCGTTACAGAAATGACCTTTGCTGCTTCGTTAATTTGGCCATTAGTGAGTCCATCCTTCTTCTTCTGCGTTTCCCGGCTCACTCACCCATGTTTTGCTCTTCCTGCTCTTCAGCTTCTTCTTTGGCTTCCTGCAGTTTCTGGGATTGAGGTTCTTGGACAGAACCACCAGCCGCTCCAGCACCGGCCCGAAAAAACGTCTCATTGGAAAACCGTCCACTCAAAAAAGGCCCACACGGAGGTGTGCGCGCACGTGTGTGCGCACGTGTGCATGTGTGCGTTTGACCCGAGAGTCTGAAGGGTAATTAGTGGCGTTCTGGGGAGAAAGTGGCGTCTTTGTAGGTGAGAGTGTGTTTAAAGAGCGAGTGTGTGGGCGTTCACCAAATATAAGAGTGTGTCCGGGGGAGGGAGGGAGGGAGGGGAGGGAGTCGGCTTTCAGTCAATGTGAGGAGGTGGAGAGAGGGTGAGGATGATGGGAGATAAGAGGGGGAAGAAGACACTTTTCATGCCCGTCAACAGGAGAAAAGTTAAACCCTTTAATCAAATGTTTCTGCTGCTCGATTAAGACCAAAGTTTGAATAAAACGTCAGGATTTTATCTTCAGGTTGTGGGTGTAATTCTTCATTCAGAGACCCCGTGTCATCTTTCCACCGCGATTTAAAGGGACAGTTCGCCTCTTTTGACATGAAGCTGTGTAACATCCCATATCAGCAACATCATTTCTGAACATCTTCTTACCCCCTGCTGCGTCCTGTGAGCAGAGTTCCAGCCTCTTTTTGGTGCTGATGAAGGTAGTCCGGCTAGTTGGCTGGGGTTTAAAAAATAAAGCGTCTTGCTTCTCAGAACAATATGCGTTCAACAGAGTAATACATTTGCATCACAGAATCGTTCTCCAGGAAAATGTCAGACCTCACAATCGCTTGGCCCCATTTTCTCTCCCTTCGTATCAAAAGAGGCGAACTATCCCTTTAAAACCAACTGCTGCAGAACGTGTCCTTCTAGATATAAACTGTTTACATCTCTGAAAGTGTTTATCTGTTATATCTGAAAGTCCAGCTGGCTGAAACGGGAACCCGTCCGGCTGGTCGTCGGGGTAACGATGAAACACATCTTTACCCGTTGCTCTCGTTTGTGTTTCATCAGGCAGATCTACACTCTTCCAGAGCTTATTAAACACAGTTTGGCCCCAAAAAAATACTCCTAAATCAATTCAATTCAATTAATTTGATCAGAGAAAATAGCATCAAAGCATCAGAAAAGACCAGAAACTGGCGGATAATCTGAATTATATCAGTCCTTTGGCCCGACTCACTTCCCGATCGTTTGCTCTGTGATCAGCTGAACCGACGGGTCTCAGAACAGCGCCAGACGCTCCAAACCTCAGACTTTTTTTAAAGCCTGAATGCTTTAAAGCCACTAGAGCCGAAGCTCCAGCAGCTTCTGCTGTAAACTTCCCTGAATGGAGACGATAAGCTGAAATCAAACTTCTTTCACTGCAAATTCTATTAAAGTATTTAACCCGATTTAAAACAACTTAATTTCTGAAAAGGGACATTTTTGTCCCCTTTTAAAACGACCTAAAAACATCATATGTTAATATTTTTTTCCTCTTTTTTTCCCGTAGATCTTTTATTCCACTTCAGTCCTGATCATAACCACCGAATTTTCAATAATTTTCAAAAATTTAACCCTTTAAATACTGGTTTATATGATGTAAACGACAATTTCTGTAAAAAAACAAAAATAAAAACACTAAAACTGCTGTATTTTCAATGTATGCAGTGCAAAGTGAAATATTCTATGGGGGATTGTTAGGTCTGGGATATGTCATTGATGAGCTACAACATCAGTTTTTACAGCTTTTTAGTTTTTCTGCAATGGCAGATTACAGAAACGGCTCCCATAGACATCCATTATAATGAATAACAAACCGGTAACAAAACAAACTGAAAACATTAAACACTTCTTTCTGAACTAAGAAATCAGCGTATCGCGTCAATCTGAACACGTCTGTATTGTTTGTTCTGTGTGGACCGAGGCCGTCCAGCAGCTGCAGGACAGAGATTAGAGGCTACGCTGATACAGAGCCGCATCACAGCCGCATCACAGCACAGCCGCATCACAGCACAGCCGCATCACAGCCGCATCACAGCACAGCCGCATCACAGCCGCATCACAGCACAGCCGCATCACAGCCGCATCACAGCACAGCCGCATCACGGCCACATCACAGCACAGCCGCATCACAGCCGCATCACAGCACAGTCGCATCACAGCCGCATCACGGCACAGCCGCATCACAGCCGCATCACGGCACAGCCGCATCACGGCCACATCACAGCACAGCCGCATCACAGCACAGCCGCATCACAGCACAGCCGCATCACAGCACAGCCGCATCACGGCCACATCACAGCACAGCCGCATCACAGCACAGCCGCATCACAGCACAGCCGCATCACAGCACAGCCGCATCACAGCACAGCCGCATCACAGCACGGCCGCATCACAGCTGCATCACAGCACAGCCGCATCACAGCACAGCCGCATCACAGCACAGCCGCAGCACAGCACAGCCGCATCACGGCACAGCCGCATCACGGCACGGCCACATCACAGCACAGCCGCATCACAGCACAGCCGCATCACAGCACAGCCGCATCACAGCACAGCCGCATCACAGCACAGCCGCATCACAGCACAGCCGCCTCAAAGCACAGCCGCATCACATCACAGCCGCATCACAGCACAGCCGCATCACAGCACAGCCGCATCACGGCTGCATCACAGCACAGCCGCATCACAGCCGCATCACGGCCGCATCACAGCCGCATCACGGCCGCATCACAGCACAGCCGCATCACAGCAAAGTCGCATCACAGCCGCATCACGGCCACATCACAGCACAGCCGCATCACAGCCGCATCACGGCCGCATCACAGCACAGCCGCATCACAGCCGCATCACAGCACAGCCGCATCACAGCTGCATCACAGCACAGCCGCAGCACAGCACAGCCGCATCACAGCACAGCCGCATCACAGCACAGCCGCATCACAGCACAGCCGCATCACGGCACGGCCGCATCACAGCACAGCCGCATCACAGCCGCATCACAGCACAGCCGCATCACGGCCACATCACAGCCGCATCACGGCCGCATCACAGCACAGCCGCATCACAGCACAGCCGCATCACAGCCGCATCACATCACAGCCGCATCACGGCCACATCACAGCCGCATCACGGCCGCATCACAGCACAGCCGCATCACATCACAGCCGCATCACATCACAGCACAGCCGCATCACGGCCGCATCACGGCTGCATCACAGCACAGCCGCATCACGGCTGCATCACGGCCGCATCACAGCACAGCTGCATCACAGCCGCATCACGGCCGCATCACAGCACAGCCGCATCACGGCTGCATCACGGCTGCATCACAGCACAGCCGCATCACAGCCGCATCACGGCCGCATCACAGCCGCATCACGGCCGCATCACAGCACAGCCGCATCACAGCAAAGTCGCATCACAGCCGCATCACGGCCACATCACAGCACAGCCGCATCACAGCCGCATCACGGCCGCATCACAGCACAGCCGCATCACAGCCGCATCACAGCACAGCCGCATCACAGCTGCATCACAGCACAGCCGCAGCACAGCACAGCCGCAGCACAGCACAGCCGCATCACAGCACAGCCGCATCACAGCACAGCCGCATCACAGCACAGCCGCATCACGGCACGGCCGCATCACAGCACAGCCGCATCACAGCCGCATCACAGCACAGCCGCATCACGGCCACATCACAGCCGCATCACGGCCGCATCACAGCACAGCCGCATCACAGCACAGCCGCATCACATCACAGCCGCATCACGGCCACATCACAGCCGCATCACGGCCGCATCACAGCACAGCCGCATCACATCACAGCCGCATCACATCACAGCACAGCCGCATCACGGCCGCATCACGGCTGCATCACAGCACAGCCGCATCACGGCTGCATCACGGCCGCATCACAGCACAGCTGCATCACAGCCGCATCACGGCCGCATCACAGCACAGCCGCATCACGGCTGCATCACGGCTGCATCACAGCACAGCCGCATCACAGCCGCATCACGGCCGCATCACAGCACAGCCGCATCACGGCTGCATCACGGCCGCATCACAGCACAGCTGCATCACAGCCGCATCACAGCGCCGGTGCACAGAAAGCACGCCCGCGCCCCCCCCCCCCCCCCCCCCCCGCCTCTTTATGTCCCATACAAGCTCACATGTTGGGTGCATGTGCTCAAACACACACCCAGACACCCTCCGTTTCTGCTGCATCCATCGGAAATCAGTGGGCAGCTCAGAGACCTAAATAAATGCATCACGCCGCTAAAACAGCGCTGATCTGACGTATGTCCGCGTCCCACAATCCTTTGCAACCTCACCCAGGGTATAACAAGTGGTTCAATCGTTTTATTCAGCATTACTGGAATTAACGATCCAGTAAGAGAGGATCACACACTTTGTGCTTCAAAGTTTGGGGAGTTTTACACCTGCTGGTGACTTCAGACGCCCTGATATATGCTCCCAGGAACAGGAAGAAGGGAGTTTTCAGCCGCATCACAGCACAGCCGCCTCACAGCACAGCCGCATCACAGCACAGCCGCATCACAGCCGCATCACAGCCGCATCACAGCACAGCCGCATCACGGCTGCATCACAGCACAGCCGCATCACAGCCGCATCACGGCCACATCACAGCACAGTCGCATCACAGCACAGCCGCATCACGGCCACATCACAGCACAGCCGCATCACAGCATAGCCGCATCACAGCCGCATCACGGCCGCATCACAGCACAGCCGCATCACAGCTGCATCACAGCACAGCCGCATCACAGCTGCATCACGGCCGCATCACAGCTGCATCACGGCCGCATCACAGCACAGCTGCATCACGGCCGCATCACAGCACAGCTGCATCACAGCCGCATCACAGCGCCGGTGCACAGAAAGCACGCCCGCGCCCCCCCCCCCCCCGCCTCTTTATGTCCCATCCAAGCTCACATGTTGGGTGCATGTGCTCAAACACACACCCAGACACCCTCCGTTTCTGCTGCATCCATCGGAAATCAGTGGGCAGCTCAGAGACCTAAATAAATGCATCACGCCGCTAAAACAGCGCTGATCTGACGTATGTCCGCGTCCCACACTCCTTTGCAACCTCACCCAGGGTATAACAAGTGGTTCAATCGTTTTATTCAGCATTACTGGAATTAACGATCCAGTAAGAGAGGATCACACACTTTGTGCTTCAAAGTTTGGGGAGTTTTACACCTGCTGGTGACTTCAGAGGCCCTGATATATGCTCCCAGGAACAGGAAGAAGGAGTTTTACACCTCAGACGCCCTGATATATGCTCCCAGGAACAGGAAGAAGGGAGTTTTCAGACATTAAATCAAATTTAAAGTTGATTCTCCTCATCTTTGTGTAGCTTAAAGTAGCATCACAGAGCAGAAAGGCTGGTTTTGGCTGCTTTAATGCTGATGGACTGTACTGATGTTGTGACTCTTCTGTGTGTTCCTTCTCACTTCCTGCCATTGCTCGTGTTCTTTGAAAGAAAATCGGTGCCTCCACTCGAGCTCCTAACGGCCTTTAGGATAATTTAGGAGGAGCTGGTAGCGGAGGCTGCCCTCATTTGAATTTAAAAGAAAGCTGGGCTCCTCGGCTAATGACTGATCATGAGAGGATAAATCAGATAACGTGGGCGTGGAGGAAACCGCTGTCATTTAAAGACCACTCATGATGACATCTTACAGCCACCCAAAATTAGGAAAGTATTGCTCACTAAAGAGAAAATAGCACGAGCAACACCTGCTGGTAAACTGATTTATGAGCTCATGTAAGGAGGTGTGGTCGCTGGGGATGAAGGCTAACAAGCGGATCAGAGAAATACATCATAAAGAGTGGAAACGCAGGACTTTTAGCTCCTTCTGCTCACACCCAAACACACACGTCTCTGTAGAAACTGCCTGTGACCGGTAAACCACGAGCTTCCAGCTCGCCGAGGAGGAAACACTCCGGAGGCAGCATACTGCATCTCCTACATTTTCATGGACTTTATTCAGTGTTTTCCCATAAATCTGTTCACAAAGGACTGCCTGAAAATGCCACAACAGCATCCATTCAACCTAATTTAACTGGAAGACTTTCTAATTAGCTCATTCACATCTGTTTTTTCGCGTATTGCAAGCTGATAATGAATCTTCAGGCGCGGGGTAAATAACTAAAGTAGTTCTGTGAGATAAATGCTAACATTAGCATCTTAAAGCTATAAATATGAAGTTTAGACAGTCAAAGGTGCAAAGAAATTTCAGGAATAAGAAGAAGGAAATTGCTCTCCGGAGTACCGGCACCATAAAGAGTGTAAAAAGTGAGCGCTGCTGGTTTAAAGAGCAGCGTCAGTCCTGCACATGGCGTTAATTATCAGACGGTTAGCTCTACTGTTAGCTGTTGGAGTCGTTGAACCAACTGAGAAACCACGACTTCGTGTCACCAAGCTACATGAAGGCGTTTCAGTGCCTTCAGAGCACATCACGTCGACTTGTGTCCAGTTTCTGTAGACGTTCTCTCATCTTCGGATGCCTTAACCCTAAACTTATGGGGACGTTTGGACGCCATATTGTTTTCTCGCTTGCTCTGAGGTTGTATTTTCCACACACAGACCTTGAATTCAGACTTCAGGACAGTTTTTCTAAGCTAAAATTGCTGGATGAACCACTGAAATCATATCGTAAGAACATCTATGATCTTCATAATCAAATGTTAAACAGAGCTGTCCACTGCAAGGGAAAAAAATAACATTTTCAATGTGTTTCAATGCTAAAACACGTGTTTATCACCAGTGTAGTGACTCATAAAATCAACACATAGCTGAATGTATTTATAAGTAACTCATTTATGTTAATATATCAGCCATAACGGGGGTGGGGTTTTGTGAGGGATTGCATTTGTAACACCGGCTTGTTAATTAACAGATTTTGCATTCAGCAGTGCGGTTTAATTACTTCCTGCAAGATCCACTAGATTTGATCTTTTTTAGCCAAACAAAACTAAATCTAACCAGGAAACAGGCTGTCTCTCACAGATCCTGAACTCTGACTTCAGGATGTTTTTTCTATACAGTCAAACAGCAGAATCACAATCTAAAATCCTATTTTAGTCCACTTTTAAAGGTTAAACGTTGTATATTCAAGCTAAACTAAGTCCAACCAGGAAACAAGCCGTCTTTTGTACATATAAACCATGATTTCTGATTTTGGGATCGTTTTTCTACGCTCAAAACAGCAAATTCAGCCCCTAAAAATCCTATTTTAGTCCACTTTTAAATGTTGAATGTATTTATAAGTAGCGTATATTCAAGCTAAACTAAATCTTACCAGGAAACAAGCTTGTTAATGAACAGATTTTGCATTCAGCAGTGCAGTTTAATTCCTTTCTGCAAGATCCACTAGATTTGATCTTTTTTAGCCAAACAAAACTAAATCTGACCAGGAAACAAGCCGTCTTTTGTACGGCCTGTACAAAAGACAGGTAGTACAAAACCATGCAAACCATGAATTCTGAATTCGGGATAGTTTTTCTACGCTCAAAACAGCAGCATCAGCCTCTAAAATCATCTTTTGGTCCATTTCTAATCCTCTTAACCCAAATGTTAAACCTGTCTGTCCACTTCAAGTCAAATTAGACGAGTTTCAATACTAAAATACACATCTTTATTGGTCTTAAATTGAGGTAATAGGTGAGCATTTCTTACAGTGGCCCTCCCACAGGGTGTTTTAAATGTTAACATCCTCTGCGGGTGTCTTATCTGCGCTTTGAACCCAGGCATAAAGAATGTAACATAGGGTTTATTCATCTAATTTAGTGTTAACATCTATCTTCTGAGATATGACGCCTTCATATTTTGGACTGTTTGCGTTTATTAACAGAGACAGCTCAAATCTCCTAAGAGGGAGGGAGAAGCAGTAGCAAATAATTACTGGCAGCTGCCATCTTGAGTCCAATTATATAAATGCTGGCAAGTCGTAATCATGGCAATCTTAGCATCTTAACACCGTCTGCGCTCAGTGCAAACCGAGCCAGCTGCACTGGCAGCCCTCTGCCCAGGAAAATATGTGTCGGCTACTCAACATTGCAGAGGAAGTTGCCAGATGATATCATGCTCCGTTTCGCATTCGCTGTAACAATCGTTTGAGTTTAGGTTTATTTTAGGACTCAACTGTGAAGGCAACTCAGAAAAATACTCCAGAATCCAAAACATTCCCCCCAGGAAACAGAATAAACCCAACAGCCGAATACTTTCACCGTGACCGAAAGCTGTAAAGCTCAGGACAGCGGTCGAACTTTGGATTAGAGTTTAAAGAAAAAGGACAGATATATCCAGGATGAGGTCAAAGATCGAGGCAGCAGTCCTCTCTTTGTCTCCCGGCAGTAAACACATCTCTATATCTTCAGTGTTTTGTCTGGAGCTGACAGCAACCAAAGCCGGCCACAAAGAGCTGCAGTGTTTTCCGCCAGTTTGTGCGGGAATGTGTGAGAGAGGCAGAGATAAAGAGAAACCGACAGAGGAAGGACGGCAGGGAAACAGGAACGCTAAAGCTGGTTGATTTTGGGATTAAACCACCTGCAAACTTTAGATTCCGTCCACATTTATGTGGATCTTCCTCCCTCAGAGAAACACAGATGAAAATAAAAGTTTCAACTTGAACTCTGTAGAGCATGTGTGTCAAACTCGAGGCCCGCGGGCCAAATGTGGAACCGCCACGTCATTTTATGTGGCCCGCGACAGCTTAAAAGGTCTGATTGTCTAAAAATAAATAAGTCAAATACGCGCAGTGACCGAAAACTACATTTCCCACAATGCATGCCGATTATGTTACGCGCGAAGTGACGGCATCCCGCCACTGGACTGCAATGTTTCCAAATCGATGTGATTTTCCCAACAAGTGGAATTGAGAAATACAAATAATGCCTGTGTTCGAAACCGCATACTTCTCCTACTACTCATACTAACTTTCTGAGTTAGTATGCGAGTTTGAGTAAGTTCCCGGATGCATACGAGATTCTCCTAAATGTTGGGTATGCATCATGAGGTTACTACTCATACTCAAACTACCCAAGATGCAACGTAACGTTGCCGATCGTCATTTCCTGTCAAAAACGGCAGTTTCAAGCTAGCTACAACGAGGGTAGGTTCACTTCCTGTTTTCAAAACAAAAGCACCAATTGTATGGTAATGGCTTTCCCTATGATAAAAGGCAACGGGTATTTTATTTTGTGAAAATAACAGGAAGTGCGTTGCTCACTGCGGCTAGCTTTAGTAGCGCCGAATTCGTGGGAACAAAATTGTAAACAGCCGGTATTTTGTCAGGTTTTCAACACGTTGGGGATCTAAACGACTACTTTCTCTCCTGAAAATGTTTCAAATGTTGCTAAAGTTTACAGAGTTTAGAGCTTAAGAGAAATCAGCTTCAGGCCGGCTGATTTCGGCTCGGGCAGGAGCGAAATGCATTGTGGGTAAATGCTCTGCATACTGTCTGATCGATGAGTATGCAGTATGTAGGATGTGGTTTCGAACACTGCCAATGATCCCAAAATGTCCAGGAAGAGAAAAATTTATGCAGATGCCATCTTCCATCTGCATCAATTTTTCTGTTTCAAGAAAGATTGGAAGGCGAATACGCGTTTGTGCTTCAAGGAGAAAAAAACGGTACATCTTTTGTGTTCTGAGGCGGTGGTCAAAGAGTAAGATCTACATCGGCATTCTGAGACCAAACACGGAGCTGAGTGTGCCGACATCAGGCATCAAGAAAAACAACAAACTGCCCAAGAATTAAAAGGCAAACTGCGATCGCAGCAGAATGTGTTCGCTAAAACCCAACAACCAAAAACAAAGCGGCAGTAAAAGCTAGCTTTGTTTGATATTTCATGTTTGGAACACAGTAAATGTCAAAACTTGTGTTTGATGTTATTTTTCTTTATGATGTGGGTTTCATAACCTGACAAATAAAAAGGATTTATGATATAATAACAGAGCAACAAGCAAACATGTTTTTTTTTTTTTTTTTACATCTATGCAAATATATATGTAATATTTGTAACTTGAATAAGTAATAAATTCAGAGTTATTTAACATTAAGGAGTAGTTATATTTATTTTACATTGCATTTAGTTACATTTATAAATTACATCTGGCCCTTTGAGGGCAACGATTATGCTGATGTGGCCCTCGGTGAAAATGAGTTTGACACCCCTGCTGTAGAGTGTCGCATGAACGCGATTCAAATGTTCGGGATGTCCAAATGCCAGCTGCAAGCAAGTGGACAACACATGGAAGAAGCCACGTACGGTATTTGACCAGCTGTGCGTAAACACAAACGCATGTTTGATGATCTCTCCGTAACGAGACACTGCAGAGACTTAAACTCAATCCGACTGTCAGTGCTAATAATAAGGCCCGGGAACAGGTTTCGGTCCAACAACCTCAGCAAGGTCAGTAGTTTTAACAGAATAGTCCAAACAAAACAAAAAAACAATACAACAAACGCACACACCAGTGTTTTAAGGACTTCATAAGGAATTACTCCTCGTTATATTCAGTTCATCTTAAACATAGCTACTGCTAGCTTGATATTAGCTTTAATCCTAAACTTATGGGTGCAATTCACACCTGTTTAAACACAGTGGAAAACAAATAAAATGAATAAAAACTGCTAAAATGTGAAGGAATGACGGCGTTATGAGGTTAAGTTAAAGGCTTTAATTCGCTGCGTTGATGTCTGCTGAAGTTAGCATGTTGAGAAACTAGCATTTTGTACCACAAGATGGGACAGAGTCACTCAGACCGACGCCATGCTGCGGTTATAAAATCAGGATTTTATTAGAGCAGAGCGGCAGTCTAGAAACGCTTTAAGGGACAGAAACTGTAGTGTTCAGTTTGTCCTACATTAGAGACAGAAGTAGCAGGATTTCAAACCTTACTGAGGTTGTTAAACAGTAAATCTAATGTTGTCTGAAGCTACTGGCACATTAATATTGGAGATAAACAGGGTAAGCTAGCCAGCTAGGGTTTGTTTTTAGCCGAGGTTGCATGTCCTATGAATTCGACTGCGTTGACAGACAAAAGTCCGAAAATAATCTATCTTTCTCAAGTTATTATGCATACTAATTTCACATAGACGCTGGAGGCCTGAAATTTTACCGATTTTACCCCAAACAATAGCAAGAAGAGCTGTATGCAAAGGCACCGATGTCCAAATCTGTCCAACCAGAAACTGTGCGAGCTGTGTATGAAGTCTGTGGGATTGTCTGTTTGAATGAGCTGATCGCAGAAAATTACAGAACGATGAGATAAGGCAGACTAGAAAATTAAGTGAACCACCCGTCAAACGGAGAATGAAAATAGTAAATCAGTATTTACCATTTCACTGCCTGCTGTGTAAACCGTGCAGACCGAGCAGCAAACACCGTAACAGGTGCGGCTATCGCTAGGTGGCTGAACGCACTGATATGAAGGGAGAGAAAATAGGGCCAAGCAATTGTGAGGTCTGACTTTTTCTGGAGAACGATTCTGTGATGCAAATGTATTACTCTTTTGAACGCATATTGTTTTGATAAGCAAGACGCTTTATTTCCGGGACCCCAGCAAACTAGCCGGACTACCTTCATCAACACCAAAACGAGGCTGGAACTCTGCTCACAGGACGCAGCAGGGGGTAAGAAGATGTTCAGAAATGATGTTGCTGATATGTATGGAAGAGTATTAGGAACAGGCATAAGAAAAAATAATAATATTTTGCCTGTCGAGAATAAAGTCGACATGTCGACTTTATTCTGCGGTTTTGCACACACGGTGCACATATCTCGGACTTTAACTTGTGCACATACATATATTTACTTTATTTTGTACTCTATTTTATTCTATATGTATATATTTTTAAGCTTATTTTATATTTTAATCTTGCTTATATATTTTAATTGATATTCTACTATTCTAATTTAGGAATATTTCATTTTACTTTCTATTAATGTTACTTTGCTACCTAGTTTATATTTTATAGTTTGTATTTTGTGGACGGCGGTCAAAGGTCATTTCACTGCATGTTGTACCGTGTATAGGCCTAACTATGCACGTGACAAATAAAACTTTGAATCTTGAATCTTTGAATGTCGAGAATAAAGTCGACATGTCGACAGATTAATGTTGACATTAATCTCGACAGGCAAAATATAAATATTTTTTCTTATGCCTGGCCCTAATACTCTTCCGTAAATGTGGGATGTCATACAGCTTCATGTAAAATGAGGCGAACTATCCCTTTAAACTGCCAACACTTCTCCCTAACGGCTTTGAAAAAGCTCTTCTTCAACTTTCAGTCGACCGTTAGCGGCGGTTGAATTCCGGCGGAAACGGTTAGTCTAACGGTTATCAATGAAAACTTACCGGTAACATTCCTGCTGCTCGGTCCAAAGATAGTTTCCCGTCTGATTAACCCCTCTCGGACTTCTCCGCCTTTCTTTGACCGTATTTTAAGACTTTTCCCTCTGCCTGGAGGTACTTTTCCCCACACAGCCCTGCTTTTCCTCCGGCTTTTCCTCGCTGCCTCCGCGGGTCCAGTCAGATATCCAGATGCTTGGAAAACCTAAAACTCCTCTCAGCTCCTCTGCACTTTCCTGACAAACCCACCCTCTTCCTTCCTCTCCAGCTCTCTGGGTCGGTTTGAACTCCCGGGGGGAAACGCAACTTGATTGTTTAAAGAACTATGAGGTGACTTTAGTGTCCATTATTGTCCAATTTACGGCCGCATCCCCTGCCGATCCTCCGCGGTCCTCCGGTTCAGACTGCGGGGTGAACTGGGTCACCGTCCCGATCATCCCTCCCATCTGCCCCCGGTCTCCTCCTCCTCCCCTGGGGAAAGCTTGGGGGGAAAACGTGCACCAGAAAAAAAAAAACAAAACAAACAAACAAACACACAACAAATTACCAGACAACTGCCGATGTCATAATCAATATTTTCCAAAACGTGACCAATGCAACATAAAGAAAGAGCGCCCTCTTTCGGCTGTGTGAGGATATGGAGGACTGAAACTGCCATAATCAGAAATTAATACAAAAATGTATAAATATCCATATTAATAAGTTTATGTGGAGGGAATTCGCTTGGAAAGTGAAAATGCGTTTCTTTAACACATCTAATTACAGCAATACAACCAGGGGCGAGGCTAGGGTATTTTTTGTGGTGCCAAGGCCCCACCGTGAGATAGCTCGGCACCCCCCGGCTCACAGCACATTTTTAAAATATTATATTATGCAAAAACACTTTTTTTTTGCTCAAGGATGCATTATTTTAGTGACCATTTTATTTATTTTCTAGCATTTGTTTTTGTTTTAACCCTTTACTCCCAAAATAAATGTTGCGTTATCTTCAATATTTGTCTCAGGCTCTCTGTTATCCCTGTCGAGCCACAGTCTTTTGAGGTCAAAATTGAATGTTGTAGGGGAAAACACTACTCAAAGCAAAACTAATACGGCTCCAAAATTTATAAATGTACTAGTTTGCCTCAATTAGTGACTCCACTCATATGTTTGTACAGGATTTTTGGAAGAATATTCAAAAGGAAATTAAACAGATTATGGGCATAAACCTCCATCTGGAACCAGAACTTTACATTTTGATTTATAATGATTTATAATTCCTGACGGTATTACAGATAAGAGCTCTAAATATTTACTGAGAATCCTGCTGCTGATAGCAAAGAAAACTGTAACAGCTTCCTGGTTGAAACCACGGCCTCCGAGCATCATGCAATGGAGAGACGAGGTATCTTTTAATTAATCTGGACTTGTTTTTAAATTCATTCAAATTATTTTATTTGTTTCTCTTTATATTCTTTTATGTATTTTTAATGCTTCTTCCACTCCCTGCTGCAATGCTTTTATTTTATGTGAAGCACTTTGAATTGTTTTGTACATGAAATGTGCTACAAATAAATTTGATTTGATTAAAAAATGTGTTTATCATGGAAAAAATAAAAAATAATCACAGCAAAACTACAGCTGAAAACAGACATGTTTGATAAAAGATGGTCATTATTAGTACAGGCAGTGTCGGGACTCTATAGTTACCTCTATATTCTTGTTTTTCTTTTATTTATTTTTATTAATTACAGGAGAGTAGGTTCTTTCTTTTTCCTTTTGTATTGTTGCTCTCACCTGTAAATGACTCGTACTTTGTATTTTTGTTTTTCTCACTTGTAAAGTACTCATATTAACGCAGAATGCTGGTTAGGGCACATAGAGCAAAGAAGAGGATTGGATTAGTGGAAATATGACGTAAAGGTGCAAAACAGTGACTGAAATTTACAAAGATAGAAGGAGAAAGGACTTTTAAAGAACTTTAAGCAAGTATAACTGCATAAAATATACACCCCCTCTGTGTTTGTTGAGTTTGTGTTTGTATGTACATGTCAAATAAAAAAAAAAATCAGTTATAAAAAAAATAAAAATAAGTTTATGTGATGATGAATGACACTGCAATTACATTAAATACTGATTTCTGCGTAAATAATCATGTAGGATGTGAGAGAAGTAGTTTAATTTTAAACTATATTAATTTAATCTTCTGTTAATAAACATTAACAGAAGAGAATTTATTTACTTTGCCTCAGTTTAAAACATTTTTTTTAAATGTTGGTAATTGATTTAAATCTTTCATTTTTATCCAATTATTCTGTATTTTTCTTTAAATCACAACCTATTTATTCTCTCCAAATGATCTCTTCATTTTATGCTGATCTCATCATACTTTTCTTACTTTATGTTTTTCAGTTGACGGATAAGTGGATTTTCTTCTCTAATATTCCCCCTTTTTATTTCCATGTTTACTTTTGACCTTTCCCCGTCTCTGTTTTTACATTCCTGGATACATTTCTGTAAAAAAAAAAAAAATCGAAATTAGATAAAGGAATAAACTATTTGAAGGGAACGAAATCAATGAAATAAAAGGAAACTAATACAGAAAGAAACAAAGTAAAATAAAAAATTAAACAGAAAACTTAAGAGGCAAAGTAAATAAATAAGTTAAAGATATTCAACGTAAACCAATTAAAAAGTCTGATGCCATTTTAATGATTTATCACCTTAAGTGGGAGGCGTGTCTGATGTTTTCCTCCACAGATTTCTCCCTTCGGGTTCTGCTTTTAAACATTTTACAGCCATAAAAGCCTGAGAATTAAGCTAACTTTATCTAACTTCATTTACTCTTGATGTGCTGAATGTTTTTTAACATGTAAAATGTATTTTTAGAATGTGATGAACAGTCCACCATGAAATTCAATGAAAATCAGGACATTACCGCCCCCTGCTGTCCACATGAGGGACTCACCACAGCTCATCAGCATGTGCAGGTCGGTGGAAAGTCTACATAATTCAGTGCGTTGTTACCGTTTAAAGAGTCAAACTATTATAAACTCTCACACATTAATAACCCTCTGATCAGGACTCGACTTTTCATTTAGCTTTTTAACTTCTCTCCCACAAGACAGTTTGAAATTAAACCCAACCTGGTAATCAATCAAAGAAACATTTCCTGCCATTTGATTTTTGAAAGTTGAACTTTGACCTCGACACACATTTGTTCTCGGATGCTTTTACATGGTAAACAGAAAGTTAAAGTTATTTCAGCACTTTTACACGATGAACCACCTACCTTCAGCTCATCCTGAGCTACAGCCTCAATGACTCTGGAACTCTTTGGTATCCAGAGGAGTTCCTGGTGGACTCAGTGGCTGCAAGGTGCCCAGGTCCTGTGGCTGCAGAACCAGCCCAGATCATCAGCCCTCCACCACCGTGCTTGACAGCTGGTGTGAGGTGTTTGTGCTGATATGCTGTGTTTGGTTTCCTCCAAACGTGCTGCTGTGCATTCTGAGCAAACATCTCCACTTTGGTCTGGTCTGTCCAAAGGACATTGTTCCTGAAGTCTTGTGGTTTGTTCAGATGCAGCTTTGCAAACCTAAGCTGTGCTGCCATGTTCTTTTTAGAGAGAAGAGGCTTTCTCCTGCAGGCCTTCCACACAAGCCACACCTGTTCAGTCTGTTTCTAACTGTGCTGTCATGACCTTTAACCTTTAACATGCTGACTGAGGCCCGCAGAGTCTGAGATGTAGCTCTTGGGTTTCTGACCTTGGGGTGACCTTTAACCTTTAACATGCTGACTGAGGCCTGCAGAGTCTGAGATGTAGCTCTTGGGTTTCTGACCTTGGGGTGACCTTTGACCTGCTAACTGAGGCCTGTAGAGTCTGAGATGTAGCTCTTGGGTTTCTGACCTTGGGGTGACCTTTAACCTTTAACATGCTAACTGAGGCCTGCAGAGTCTGAGATGTAGCTCTTTGGGTTTCTGACCTTGGGGTGACCTTTAACATGCTAACTGAGGCCTGCAGAGTCTGAGATGTAGCTCTTTGGGTTTCTGACCTTGGGGTGACCTTTAACCTTTAACATGCTGACTGAGGCCTGCAGAGTCTGAGATGTAGCTCTTTGGGTTTCTGACCTTGGGGTGACCTTTAACCTTTAACATGCTGACTGAGGCCTGCAGAGTCTGAGATGTAGCTCTTTGGGTTTCTGACCTTGGGGTGACCTTGCTCCTGGGAAGATTGACAGCTGTCCTGAATGTTTTCCACCTGTGAATAATCTGTGGAACGATGGACTCCAGATAGTTTGGAAACGGCCTTATAACCCTTCCCAGGTTGATTCTGAGAGCGTTGCTGATGTCTTTCCTCCTTGGCATCGTGTTAACACACACCTGAATAAACTGACAGAACTTCTGCTTTCATAGAGCCGCTCACACTGACTGATGATCAGTTAATCAGACCCTCTGAGTTCCTGTGGAAGCAGCAGGGGTTCACTTAGTTTCCCAAACTCTGCTTCTGTGTTTTGTCTCTTTTTGTTCAGTAAATAATGACAGTGAAATATGTCGAGTTGTTTTTACCATAATTCAACACCTGATGATTTTTTTATGTCTAAAAAATGTAAAAGCATAAATAATTTCCTACATTTAGCTTTTTTTTTTTTCCCAAGCGTCAATAATGACTTGTGGTATATTATTGTGTTCTTTTGTTCAAGGTCAGTTCCTGCATGTGTCAATAAAACCAATCATTCACACTGACAGACACACTCGCTCCAAGCAAAACACCCACAGAGTTCATGGAGTTCTTTTCAGATTAACCAATCACGGCTGCACAGAAAAGCCAAATCATCCAAGCGTCCAACAGCAGTCCGCTGGTTTGACTCAACGTGCTTCTTTTTAACCTGAACTTCACCATCATTTTAGCTTTGAAGCAGAATGCCTTGAAATAAACAGACACACAGATGAAAACAAGCGTTTCCCATCGTGTTAAAATGGACAAAAAAAAAGAGCAACAGTTTTTAACAGCACTAAGCACTTTAATTATCCAAGACGAATAGATCTGTTTCTCAGTCAGATGAACAGTTCACAGAAACACGGTAAAAATAAATAAATAACGAGAACAAGGAGGCACAAGATACAAGGGGAAAGGAAATAAAACCTACAGAAAAAAATGAAAACAGCACAAAGACCCAGGAGCTCATCATGAACACAGCAGCTGGCTGAAAGAGTCGGAGAGGCAGAAACTATGGCCGCCATGTTTGTTGTGACACGGACGCACAAAGAATTTGGGAGACTGTCCGATTTATTCTTGATAACAGCATCATATTTATTTATATATATATATATATATATATATATATATTTGAGTTATTTTCATACGACAGATGTGTTTGTGAGGATCTACTATCGTTCACTATCCTGGACTGCTTTCATGCAGATTATAACCCAACATCATCTACGCTTAAGAGTCTGCAGGAGGATTAATATCAGACGCTTTCTGACATCACTGTTTATATGTCTGGAGGACTAAAACTGCTGTAATCTGAAATAAATACAAAAACATTTAAATGGCTACATAAATAAGTTATATAACTGACACTAAAATTAAGTTAAAAAGAAATTAATGCTTAAATATTTGAATGACATGTAAAATAAATACAATTTTTGGCTCTGGTTTTAAACCTTTTTTTGTGTTAAATGTCTTCATCCATTTACTTTGCTCCTCAGTTTTCAATTTAATTTGTTTGTAATAATTGGAATCTATTGTAATTCTATTTTGTTGTTCGTTCCAAATTTTTCATTTCCTTAGTTTAGTTTGATTTCAGCTTTATTTAATATCTGTAATCATTTCAAATATATAGATGTATTTAACATCTTCTCCCCCAAGCCCGTTTATTTAAATCTCCTCTTTTTATATTTTTCATGTCTCCATTTTTACATTCCTGTATGCATTTCTGCTTTATTGTGCAAATGAGGGTGCTTTCAAATTGTTATACCCGTTTCAGAATGAAGCCACACAAACCGGAAGTGGGGGAAGCCAATAGCGTTAGCGGCTAGCTTAACAACGTTAGAACAACGGCTTAAATGCAGCTTTTCCCGCAGCCTAGCTCTTTGTTCAGACTTTATAAAGAGCCGCTGTATTTTAAGCAGCTAAATGAGTGACTTAGAAAACAGAAACTGTTCCGTTATGTTGAATTAAAAAGCTATCTCTAGCGTAGCTTCGAAACCGGAAGTACCGTTTTGCTACTTCCGGTTTCAGGCTAACACGACCGGAGTAGCGCGATCATCAACCAATGGGGGGAAATCTGAGTCCATGACACCCACTGAAAGACCGGACCCCTCATTTGCATAAGTAAACAGAAATGCATACACATTAATGCAATAAAAATTAACATTAATCATTGCAGCATTTAACATAATATGAACCAATTTATTTAGCCATTTGTGTATTTTTGTGCTAATTTAAATTAGAAGTAGAGGCCTAAAAATCCTGATGACTGTGTTCTGAACGTTTGATGGGATAATCTACCAAAACCTTTAAGTGTTCCTATATCAATACATTCACCAACTCTCCTTTAACATGCTGTTTGTCTTGTACTGATAATATTTTTTGGAGTAACAGCCAAACATTTACAGCCAATCCAACTTTGTTCTGGTAAAGCAGACTGAGTCTGATCTGGGACATACAACAGGCAGGTAAACTGTACTTTTAATACAGCACATCTCAAACTCAACACATTTGTATTTTTTCCATCTGCATCAAAGCACATTGCTTAAACACTTTTTCAACTCGTCTTCGTCACAGGCAGCTCACCGATTTGGCCAATGAGATATTTAATAATATAATCCACTGTGTAATAAACCAGTAGGCCTCTGCATCCACACACTGACAACGACTCATTTTAGTGTTGAGAGCTGGGATCAGAAGTAGAATGAATTTGTACCATTTGTAAATGTTTAAAAATGAAACAGAAGTGACAGAAGAAGCTTTGGAGTAAGAGTTTTTCAGTTTTACAGACAAATAAAAACTTCTTTCACTTTAATGAGCTAAGCATTGTGGGTCGTGGCTACGACTTCAGGTGAGGTTACAAACCAAAGAGAGGGAAAGAAAACGTACCACCTTGACTTTTTCTCTTTAAAGACTCCTACTGTATACAGCAGCTTTGCCCGTTAGCGTCTTTGGAGCGCAGACACAGTTTAGGCTTGTAGCTCTCCAGGTAATGCAGCTGTTTGGCATTCAAGGCGCCGCGGCGTTTTCTGACAACATCAAAAGAGAAACATGAAACGGGGTTAGAGTTCGCCCTTAAGAGAGCAGAAGTAAACAGTCACAGGGATGGTGAAGGATGCGAAACACTCACTGTCTTATCAAGTGCACGGCATCTTCATACTCCATCCCACACTCGATTAAAGCCAGAGCCACCAACACAGGAGCTCTGAAAACACACAAGTGCAGTAAAACATCACAAATCATATCATATATGTCTCTTATTAAGTAAAACCCCTTTTTATCTGACAATGAAAACAGTGATTCTGAAATTCACCAAGAAACACGTCCAAAAGGAGCTAATTTTGAGCTTTAAAGACTAAAGAAAAAGTCCTGTTAAAGATATATCCACTGATTTCAAGCCTTTTAAACATATTTATACTGATTTGAATCCCTTTCAACCCGTTTATACACCAGTTATAAATCTTTTAACACGTTTATACGTCAGTTATAAATCTTTTAACATGTTTATACGTCAGTTATAAATCTTTAAACATGTTTATACACCAGTTATAAATCTTTTAACCCGTTTATACGTCAGTTATAAATCTTTTAACATGTTAATAGGTCAGTTATAAATCTTTAAACATGTTTATACACCAGTTATAAATCTTTTAACCCGTTTATACGTCAGTTATAAATCTTTTAACATGTTTATACGTCAGTTATAAATCTTTTAACATGTTTATACGTCAGTTATAAATCTTTAAACATGTTTATACGTCAGTTATAAATCTTTTAACATGTTTAAACACCAGTTATCCTATTTAGCAAGCTTATACAATAAATAAATAAGCCATGATGAATTATTTCTCGGATATTTACTTTCAAACAAAAGGGAACTAAAAAAAATGCCAGGATTTTTTTTTTTTTTTTTTGAGTGTTTTACACTAAACTTTGCTCCCAAGAAAAATACATTTTTCCATATTTTGTCACCTCTAAATTTCAGATCAAATTCTGACTGCTGCTACGAGCCACATCTACAGAGTGAGATCTGAGGTGACTCAGGACAAACTGACAACGAAAACAAAGGTGTAGGGTTCAAAGTAACACCGCTCCTCCACCCAGGCTACTTCATACTGACCGTCCCAGTCCAGCAACACAGTGCACAGCCACACAGGAACCAGGCTCCTCTCTAAACTTGGTCTGCAGCAGACTCAGCCAATCGTCAACCACCTGGTCTGGCGGGGCAGAACCATCATCAAATGGCCAATCCTGGAGAGAAAGTCTTCATTTAGTTGGTCTTTTTGTTGCAGATCAGCAAACAGTCATGATTCTGTGGCAGATGGACAAATTACTGAAGCACTTCCTGTTGCCTGCATATTCAGGGTTAGCGTTTCCACTTGGTACATATCGAACTTAGGAATGCAGCAAACAAATATTGATACCGATAACAGGACTATAGAACAGCAGCTGTTAGCTTCCCAGCTAACATCCAGCTGTGTTAACATCTGTTAGCTTCTCTCCTGCTGTCTCTGCTTTTATAAACTGTGTTTTAATGCAGCTGAACTCCTAATAAAGCCTTTTATTCTCCTGTTTTATTGTCTGTTATCAGACAACACAGTGACTCAGAATAACAGCAGTTAACACGACACCTTAACCAGCAGTTCTCTGATGCTACAGATGCAACACGGTCTGATAAAATGAGCCGTTTTTATTCTGGTTGGACTTTGATGGGACTCAGAATATTAGTTCACATTAACAGCTTACAGGCTGAAGCTGCTCTGATGGACACATTAAGGACAATATGATGAAGTGCTTGTGCTAGCGGGATAGTTCTGGTGACATTTCAGCAGAAATTAGACACTATTTGTCCAACAAGATAAACACAAGTTGGCTCAGCGTCCGTCTCTTCTCTGCTAGCTTCCTTCTCTGCTAGCTTCCTCCGTCTCTTCTCTGCTAGCTTTCTTCTCTGCTAGCTTCCTCCGTCTCTTCTCTGCTAGCTTCCTCCGTCTCTTCTCTGCTAGCTTCCTCCGTCTCTTCTCTGCTAGCTTCCTCCGTCTCTTCTCTGCTAGCTTCCTCCGTCTCTTCTCTGCTAGCTTCCTCCGTCTCTTCTCTGCTAGCTTCCTCCGTCTCTTCTCTGCCAGCTTCCTCCGTCTCTTCTCTGCCAGCTTCCTCCGTCTCTTCTCTGCCAGCTTCCTCCGTCTCTTCTCTGCTAGCTTCCTCCGTCTCTTCTCTGCTAGCTTCCTTCCGTCTCTGCTAGCTTCCTCCGTCTCTTCTCTGCTAGCTTCCTCCGTCTCTTCTCTGCTAGCTTCCTCCGTCTCTTCTCTGCTAGCTTCCTTCCGTTCTATGCTAGCTTCCGTTTCAGCTCCAGCCGACTTGCTTCATGTGAAAATATTCGTGCTAATAACCTTAAAAACAGAACGCTGTTCCAACACATTCAGGATTTTGTTCACATAAAATGGACGGCTTTTTTAAATTACATGTGTTCTACGGTTAATTCTAGCGACTTCCGGATGATTCATATCCGACTGCTATTTAGATCAAGCTTTTGTTATATTTTGCTGACGTTGACTCAGTTGATTACTAATACAAGTATGAAAAAATTTGTACAAACATACAAATGTCTAAAATTTGTATTACAAATTTTAGACATTTGTATGTTTAATTATGCAAATTAGGCATCATCTCATTAAATATGCGTACATTTGCATATATTTCAGGAAGATGGATCTGAACATATGATAAAGCCAGGTGCAAAATTCTTTTTTCATTTTGTTTACACACAAAATGAAAAGAAAATTACAGAGGGATTTAGGATATCTCCTTTCATCTCCTAGGAAATCAAAATATACTGTCCATAGCCTAAAAAACATTGATTTTCACCATATTTTTTTTATTATAATGTCACATAAATCAGGTCAGGAATGATTTATCAACAAATCCTTCCGTAAATATCTTCAGAATACTGCTAAGTGTATGACTGGAAAGTTTGGTGTTAGTAGGTGCTCCATAGATATTGATACTGGAAAAATACAAAAAACTGATTTTGAGGAAACTAACCCAACTACCTTTTAAGGCGAGACACTACAGGTGAACAAAAGGTTCACATTTTGCTGATGTTGTCACGTCACACCACTTTAAAGCTGCATTTCAGTTCCATATTAAGACTTTTAAGTAAGCTGGCTTAATCCTTTAATGACTGGAGAGCCATTAAATGTTTTTACTGTAAGCCATCATTTACAGACGATAGTTTTCTTGACATAACTAGATGTAAAAGTGCATACATCCCTTACCAGGACTTGTATGCCTTCGTGTTCCACCGGCGTCTTGTCATACGTGGCGGCGCACACTCTCACCAGCGTGTTCACTCCAAATGCCTTTAAATCCTGCTCATTAAAAAACAAACACAAAAAGTCACTCTTGTTCTCTATAAAAAAAAAAGGAAATAAACAAATAAAAACTAAACGCAAGCTTGTCGTACCTCGATAAACTTTCCCAGTTGTGGATTCGTGGGATTGTGCGTGATGAGGAACCTCAGACAGTCGTAAGAGATTTCCACTGGAGCTGGTCGGTTCATTTTTACACCCGAAAAGGTTCGTTAATAAAGAATGAAAGTCTTAAAAAGGACTGTGCTTCAGAGAACGGAGCAACGGGAACTTTAACTGAAAGAAAAAGCAACTGATTTCACAAAAAAAAAAAAAATCTGCAGTTATGTTAGTTTAAAAATAAATAAATAAATAAATATCACATTTGGTACAAAACAAGTTGGGGGGGAAAAAAGGTTCTTGGCAATCAAATAAAATTGGCTCGTTTACTTGAAATCTAACAGGTGAAGATCTAGGGCAGAAAATGAGATCTGTGCTTCGTCTTTTATGAATCCGGAGAAGACTCGGAGCAGGAGACGAAAGGAAAATACGGAGAGCAAAAGAGCAGCGGAGAAAACTCCCAGGCTGCAACCGAAGCCTCGCCTCCTCCCCAACACGGGTCACAGACTGCAGGTTGGCTTGTCCTCATGCGGGTCGAACAGGATGGCAGTAAGGACCTGAGAGGAGGTCAAGTATGCAAATGTAAAATGTACTTTATTTATACAGCTTTATACAGTTTACAGACTATCCTTACGGTGTGCCAAAGTGCTTTACAGCAGGTAATAAATAAAGAGAAGAAGAAGTAAAAACAATAAAAGAACAGTGAAAGCAATAAAATACAACAAAATCAATAAGATAAGAGTCATCATCACTACTGGGTATTAAAAGCCATCCTAAATAAGTAGGTTTTTAGCCCAGATTTGAAGAGATGATGAGAATGTAGCTGCTGTTTCTCACTCTTTGTAAGGTAAACATGCTTTCAGTATGAGGCCTCGTCTGCGTCTTCATTTCCCACCGTTGGTTCTGACATTTTTCATCTGTTTCTCTGTTTGTTTGCTACGACTGCTAATGCTAAAGCTAACCCGTCCCGCCGCTGAGATCGAGTACGGTCACGTGACCAGACTGCACGGCTGCGTCTGATTGGTGGAACACAGTCAGGTGGTAGAGCCTTTGGCGGAAGTCTCTCTCTCTGTCAGAATAAAACATTAAAATGAGGCGTACGCGGGGGGATAAAAATAATGAGACGTAGAATACCAAAGAGGTAAGAAGAAAAGTAACCAGCTCATTGTAGCCTAATGTAGCGGAGTAAGAGGACAGTTTCTGCTGCACACATCTACTCAAGGAAAAGTAAAAAGTATAGAGATTTAAAACTACTCCTAGAAGTATAATGTTTTCAAAAACTTACTCAAGTAAATGTAACTCGTTACTGCCCACCTCTGGTAGCGACGCCGACTGATCGGGAGGTGAACTGCCTTAAGTATCCGACATCCTGAAAGGTTTAAAGCCTCTCCGTGGCCACGGAGACGAATTTGCTGATAGCGACGGAGAAGCATACGGAGGCCTTAAAGGGACAGTTCGCCTCTTCTGACATGAAGCTGTGTAACATCCCATATCAGCAACATCATTTATGAACATCTTCTTACCCCCTGCTGCGTCCTGTGAGCAGAGTTCCAGCCTCGTTTTGGTGTTGATGAAGGTAGTCCGGCTAGTTGGCTGGGGTTTAAAAAATAAAGCGTTTTGCTTCTCAAAACAATATGCGTTCAACAGAGTAATACATTTGCATCACAAAATGGTTCTCCAGGAAAAAGTCAGACCTCACAATCGCTTGGCCCTATTTTCTCTCCCTTCGTATCACTGCCTGCTGTGCAGACCGAGCAGCAAACACCGTAACAGGCGCGGCTGTCGCTAGGTGGCTGAACGCATTGATATCAATGGATGTCATACAGCTTCATGTCAAAAGAGGTGAACTATCCCTTTAAGGCGCCGCCACACGATGACGTAACCAGTGACGTCATCACATGCAAAACAGGTGAAGTTTCAGACTTCATCAACTTTGGGTCACACTCAGTATTTTTCCGCGCATCAGTTGAAGCTTTAAGTAAAAGTTTAAAGGGTTAAAGACGCACGAAGGCTCTTTTTTAAAAATCATTAAGGATTCAAAGCTCCGCCCCCTGCTTCTCCTTAACGGCAGCAAAGTAAAAACGCCTTCCTGTCACTGACCTGTGTGTGTGAATGGCAGTGACTGCGCCTCCCTGTGTCCTCCTGTTCACTTGTCCACAATAAGCAGCAGGTGCTGAGCTTGGCAAAACTCCCCTCCAAGCCTCGCAAACGCCATACATGTGCAGCCTGCGTGAGACAAAGTGGTGAGCGGCGGCGGCGGCTGCCAGGGCAGAGAGGCTGCGGGCGCTGAACACTCACTGTGATGAGAGCTGAGGAGATGGTTCATTGAGCGCACACAGGAAAATGTGACGGCTCTCGGATGTAGACACACCATTGATGATGCTGCTGCTTCTCTGGGTTCTGGCTGACACGACCCGCTAGCTTAGTGCTAACCTGCTGTGAAGAGGAAAAAAACGGGTCATTTCAGACCCAATCATTCAAACCGTCAGTTAAAAAGCACAGAAACACAAACCATGAGCCGGCATCGAGTTGATATGTGTACTTTGCATTTCCATTAAACTCCTAAAACTGCTTTGTTGGAGTATTTCTGCGTCTTTATCAACTAGCTTTTAAGGCAAGACACTACAGGTGAATAGGGTAATATTTTAAAATAATAGAAATCACCATGAAACTTCCTCAGTTGATTACTTATACAAGTATGAAAAAAAATGTATAGACATTTGTATGTTTAATTATGCAAATTAGGCATCATCTCATTAAATATGAGCAAATTTGCATATATTTCCAGAAGATAGATCTGAACATATGATAAAGCCAGGTAGAAAATTACAGAGGGATTTCAGGATATCTGCTTTCATTTCCTAGGAAATCAACATATACTGCCCATAGCCTAAAAAAAACATTGATTTTCACCATATTTTTTTATTATAATGTCACATAAATCAGGCCAGGAATGATTTATCAACAAATCCTTCTGTAAATATCTTCAGAATTCTGCTAAGTGTGTAACTGGAAAGTTTGGTGTTAGTAGGTGCTCCATAGGCTGAGATATTGATACTGGAAAAATACAAAAAACTGATTTTGAGAAAACGGCATTTAAAGATTTAAATAGGGGGAATTTAATACATTTGTATTGGAAACAATTGCTCAAAAACAGAATAAATGCTCAGGCCCTTAGTAATACTAAATAAAATAATCTTATTAATAAAGAATACAAGCTCAATACAATACAATAAAAGATGGCATATCAATTCATTGAGGCGTGCGACATGTATGACCAGCCTTCGTCATTAACTCCCCTCGGTTTCCTAGCAACAGTTTACGGTCAGGTGTGCTGCTTCCTGATGCTTCATCAGCTGATCTAATAGATTTCATTTTATTGCATCTTGCAAAGCGCAATTGTTGCTTTCTTTTCTTTGAAAGTTGCGGTGTTTTGGGGCATTTTAGGAGATTCCACGAAAGCTAAACACGAGTCAATACTTCACCTGACAAACACTTTGAGTTCAGCGTCACCCCAACATAAATGTGCTAAATATGTCAAATCTCAGCAGGCTTGAGTGTTCCTGCAGTCAGACTGATCCTTCGTAAAACTTAAAGAGTGGTAATGATCCTTTAACTCGAAGTTTACTCATTTAGAACTAGTTTATTTTAGCTTTAATTAAAATTGTTGAAAAGCAGAATTTGAAGTGTGTTTATTGCACTTTTGTGTGCGAAAGCAGAACAACTTGCAGTTTATTTACAACACTGATAATTAATAAACATAGTTTATTTACTTTCTTTCAGAAATGTACTAAAATATATTGTAAAACCTGCCACCAATAAACAAAATTAGTAACTTCCCTTAAACTAGGTTGCTATTTTAAGTGTAAAAAGTGCACTTAAAATTTGAACGTATTCAAATATATATATTTATTACAAAATACACTTTCAGGGCACTGTTACTGTAATTATTTGAGAATAAAACTTTAAAATAAACTAAATATATTCAACATAAAATCATTTTAACTTAAAGTATGTTATCTTTAAATATCCCAATAAAGTGAACGATTATTTTACTGTTGCATAATGTGTCTCCAAGTTCTGAATCTTTTAGTTTATTGGCTGAATACTTCTGAAACTGAGTTAAAATGAAATAAAGTTTATTTAGTTTTCTCACACAGAAAATCACGTTTCAAAGCAGGAATATTAAGAAAAAGCTCAGATTTCAGTCGGCAAATTAACTGTTTTACAATATGTTCTTTTAAAGTTCTGCACAAAGCTACAGATTAACATAAAATCAAGTGAAACAACTTGAAACAAATCAATTTATCAATAGAAAATGTAATAACTTCGGAGGGCAGTTTACTGCCCGATCAGCAGAAATAAAGTCTTAAATATCAAATGAAATGAGGAAAGAGTCTCCAATAAAATAAATTAAAATTAGACACCGACCTGATTTTACCGGGAAGCTTAATAAAAAATGTACAGAAAACAAATAAAAGCTTAGAATGACCGTTTTTAACCAAGTTAGCGCCTGAAACACCTTAAAAACAAAAAGGAAAGTTAAGGAAACAGCCGTTTAACTGCCATCGTTAGCTAAAGCGAGGCTAACGCTGAAGCACCCAGCTAACGAGCTAACGGATTTTAAAAGGCACGTATTAAATAAAAACTTTAAAAAAATATGCGGTTCACACATATAAGCACATTATTTAGAAAATGTCCCATGAAAGTGTTAGTGAGAGCTCCACCAGCCAGGTTTTGTGAAACCAGGTCAGCAGCCGTGTTCCCAGCCCCCGGAGCATGCTAACACGGCAGGCTAACCGGAGCATGCTAACACGGCTCCGCCGGCTGGCCGAGGATGCGGTGACCTTGTTAGCGAAGCCGCCATCGGCTACTCAGCAGTGACAGTTACGGTGTGGGTGTGAAAAACAGTCATTTAATCTAAATACTTACAAAACTCAGACGTTTCACGAAAAATCCACACGATTCTACTGACAGAGACGAGTCTGCGTGGGAGACATGTTGAGTAGAAATCTTCTTCTTCTTCTTCTTGTAATTTATTGGCTGTTAGCATCCGTAATGTTGCATTACCGCCACCAACGGTACAACTATGTAACTGCGGGTGTGGAGCGTCGACGAAGGACTGACAAAATCAAATGAAAGAAAAGAAAATAAATAGACAAATAAATAAACACTTCACTAAATAAAAAATGTAACTAAATCCTTTCAATAAGTCTGGATTAAACTCTGAGTTTATTGAAAGTGTCCTTGTTCCCTCCCCCTCAGTTTCCATGTTCCCTCCCCCTCAGGGCAGTTTCAGCTTTGAGGAAGTGAAACTCACTCAGTCGCTGCTACTAAACGGTGAAATGGCGCAGAAAGGAGTTCAGCTGGACCGAGAAAGCTTCTCTTGTTCGATCTGTTTGGATCTGCTGAAGGATCCGGTGACTATTCCCTGTGGACACAGCTACTGCTTTCACTGTGTTAAAGGCTTCTGGGATGGAGAGGATCAGAAGGGAATCCACAGCTGCCCTCAGTGCAGGCAGACATTCACAGCGAGGCCTGTCCTGGGGAAAAACACCATGTTAGCAGCTTTAGTGGAGCAGCTGAAGAAGACTGGACTCCAAGCTGCTCCTGCTGATCACTGCTATGCTGGAGCTGAAGATGTGGCCTGTGATGTCTGCTCTGGGAGGAAGCTGAAAGCCACCAAGTCCTGTTTATCCTGCCTGGCCTCTTACTGTGAGGAACACCTTCAGCCTCATTATGATTCAGCTCCACTCAGGAAACACAAGCTGGTGGAGCCCTCCAAGAAGCTGCAGGAGAACATCTGCTCTGATCACGATGAGGTGATGAAGATTTTCTGCCGCACGGATCAGAAGTGCATCTGTTATCTCTGCTCTGTGGATGATCATAAAGGCCACGACACAGTGTCAGCTGCAGCAGAAAGGACTGAGAGGCAGAGAGAGCTGGAGGGGAGTCGGCAGCAGATCCAGCAGAGAATCCAGGACGCAGAGAAAGATGTGAAGCTGCTTCAGCAGCAGCTGGAGGCCATCCATCGCTCTGCTGATAAAACAGAGGAGCACAGCCAGGAGATCTTCAGCCAGCTGATCCGTCTCCTCCAGAAAAGAAGCTCTGATGTGAAGCAGCAGATCAGATCCCAGCAGGAAGCCGAAGGGAGGCGAGTCAAAGAGCTTCAGGAGAAGCTGGAGCAGGAGATCACTGAGCTGAAGAGGAAAGATGCTGAGCTGCAGCAGCTCTCACACACAGAGGATCACAGCCAGTTTCTGCACAGCTGCCCCTCAGTGGCAGCACTCAGGGGGGCTACACACTCATCCAGCATCCAGATCCGTCCTCTGAGGCACTTTGAGGATGTGACAGCAGCTGTGTCAGAGCTCAGAGAGAAACTACAGGACATCCTGAGAGAGGAATGGGCCAACATCTCACTGAGAGTCGCTGAAGTGGATGTTTTACTGTCACAGCCAGAACCAGAACCTGAACCAGAACCAGAACCAGGACCAGGACCAGAACCAGAACCAGAACCAGGACCAGAACCTGAACCTGAGAGCAGAGCTGGATTCTTAAGATATTCGTGTGAAATCACACTGGATCAAAACACAGCACACAGAAAGCTGTTACTGTCAGAGGGGAACAGAAAAGTGACATTAATGGATCAACTTCAGTCTTATTCTGCTCATCCAGACAGATTCACTGGATATTATCAGGTCCTGAGCAGAGAGAGTCTGACTGGACGTTGTTACTGGGAGGTGGAGATGGGAGGAAGAGTTTATGTAGCAGTCGCATACAAGAACATCAGCAGAGCAGGATGGGGGAATGAATGTAGATTTGGTTATAATGACAAATCTTGGGCGTTAAGATGTGACCAAAGCAGTTATTCATTTAGGTACAACAACAAGGAAACCTCCATCTCAGGTCCTCGGGCCTCCAGAGTGGGAGTGTACCTGGATCACAGAGCAGGTATTCTGTCCTTCTACAGCGTCTCTGGAACCATGACTCTCCTCCACAGAGTCCAGACCACATTCACTCAGCCGCTCTGGGCTGGAGTTTGGTTTCCTGGGTGGTCTGTTTCAGAAAGAAGTTGCAAATTTCTCACCTTAAAAAGGAAGCAGCTGAAGGTGCAGTGAGTTTTAATCTGTGAGTTTTCATTTTGACTCATTCTGTGACTCATTTAGTCCCATCGTGGTGTCATTTCTAAGCTGTTCAGAGACTTTCAGGGAATCAGTGATTTGTTGATGTTGTTCTGTTGACGACTTTCTTTTGTTGGATATCTCGATATTCTTTGACTAAACCGACGGCCCTGATATTTCTTTATGTTCTGATTTTTACAGCCAAGACTTTCAGCTCAGTTTCATGTTGGAAGACTTTCTGTTGAGTCCAGACGCTCAGCTGACAACAAATGTCTGGATTCAAGGTGACGACGTGATTTAGATTCATCTCCCGAAGGTGATAATAAATAATAAATAAAAACTTATTAATAAATAAATAAATAATAAATAAAATCAAACAGAAAGGCAACTCCAGCTGCAGTGAGCACTTATTTCATAGCTTTTGCCTTGAGCTCATTATTGTTTCATCTCTAAAACGCAGAGAGATCGGCCGTCATTCAAACTGTGATTCAGCAGTAGTTTATCTTTTGATTTGTAGTTCTGTTGATGGTTCAGTTTCTTTCAACCGTCTTTACCAAAACTGTTTAATCACAGAAAAAAAGCAGTTTTTTGTCTCTGGTTGCCTTTCTCAGCAGTGATTGTGTTTGTGTCGTCACACAGTGAAGAAAATCTATAACATGATGTAAATACAGGAAAAAGGGATTTTACCTTCTTATCTTGGAAATGTTTTGCTGAGTTGTGCTTAAAAAAAGCAGATTTTTGTCTCATTCTGGACTTTAGATGATTGAATGTGTTGTGTTGCTTCAGATATGAAGTTACTTCTGAATGATGCCTTCACTGTTTTTCTCTCTGGCTTCACAATGAGGCTCATTGATTGTAAAGTTTGAACTCAGATGTGATTAAAACTTCTTGTGTCTGATATCTGAGGTGTGGTCTCTCAGTCTGAAAGAAGCAACTCGCTCCGTCTCATTTTCTTATTTTTTTACCCCTTGTCCTGCCCAGCATTATGGCAGCAGAATTGTAATCCGAATACCGTTAATGCCAAACACATTTGCTATGCCAAGGGAAGCTTTATGAATGTAAAGCTCCCCTTGATGCCCATTAACTCCTTATTTTTATTTATTTAGTTTTGTTACAATACTTAACATGATGTCAGGGCTGGACTGACAGTCGGGCATACCGGGCATTTTCCCGGTGGGCCGACGCCCCTCGAGGGCCGGTGATGTCGGTTTCTTTTTTTTTTCTTTTTTTGATTAATGTAAAAAAAAAAAAAAAAAAAAAAAAAAAAAGTGACCGGCGGGCGGCCCAAGATTTCATGTTGACGGGGCTAGTCCAATGAAATCTCTCAGCACCTCTTTGGCCCGCCCCTCCCCTCGCCGTTGACCCAGGTCATCAGGCCTTCCATTTGAGCTGAACGGACTAGGAGAGAACAGTCAAAAACCGAAATGGATAAACAACAGAAACGAAAGGGTGGTGCACAGAAGCTCGAGATAAAAGGCTAAAAAGCCTTCAAGCAGCAAAATGTGCGAAGCTTACTGACATGTTTGCAAGTGCTTTCACCACGACCACAGCACCGGGTGCAGGGCCATCAAGTGCAGGCCAGGGCCAGGGCCAGGGCCAGGGCCGTCAACATCCTCAGCAGCCCCCAGTGCACGAGTGTAGAACAGTGTAGGCCAAACACAGAGGAAGAAGCTATCCAGGTGGATTCAGAGGAGAAGGAGGAGACAGACGTGACCCAGGGACAGATTGAGGAGGTCAGAATAGCCGGCCCGGTAAGCAGTAGGCTAATGTTAGGCGAAATGTTAGCAGAATGACGACATGTTTTTATAATGGGAGGACTGAGGGCTCTCCGTGTGCGTGGAGACTTAAATGAGGTATTTATAGATAAAAGACTGGGCTACATCTTCACTACATCAGTATGGGGGGAATTGATCATGCAGAAATTATCACTTATTTTATCCAGTCAGGCTGGAACACGAGTAAAAAGCCCAGCCTGTTTTTTTGCACAACCTTGTTGGTTAGGAGGTGGTCACCAACTGTGGTGTGTGTGTGTGTGTGTCTGCGCGTGCGCGTTTCTGTCACAGAGATCATTCAGTCTTTATTTTCAACTAATGCTATGAGTAGATTTACTTTATTTGAAGGTGTAAAAGTGGCATGCGCCTGTCATTAGCATTACAGTACTTAAACCATCATTAATGTAGGAAAGGCTATAACGTATCTAGTGCCATTCCATTTTGTAGGCTTATGTAAAGTTGACTGGTGTGCAGATATTGTAAATACCCAATGACATCAGTCATAGATATCAAGTGTGTCATTAATGTTTATGACACTCTCATGTAGACACCAAAGTGTTCAGTGTTATTTTAGCTTGTTATAACTATATTTTTTGCAGGTGTTACAGGTTACAGTTGCCCATGTAATAGTGAAACATTGCTTTGCTGAAATGGATTGGTAGGTAACCGGAGAAATACGAAATTAATATTCCTGCCTCGGTCATTTTCGGTCATTTTCAACCCTCCGCTACATCAAACACTGAGGAGTTGCCTTTCTGCCAGCAAACTGGAAGCCTTTATGTTGATGGCCACTGAGAAAGATGTTCTTGTGTCCCTTGATACTGACACAGTGATTGACAGAGTGGCAGAGAAGAGCGATTTAATGAAAAAACTGCTTTTGTAAGGTGAGGAGATTTATTTAAATGAATACATTTGTGTTAGGATTTAATTGCATTTTTCACAAAAAGTGATGAGATCACTTGTGTGATCGTATAAATATTCATGGTGGGCCGCCATGGCCAAAAAATGCCCGGGCCATTTTTTGGTCCCAGTCCAGCCCTGCATGATGTGATGGTGTGATGGTGCCGAACCGGACCGGGGGACAGAGAGGGAGGGAGAGCGAAGAAGAGAAAAAAAGGAAGAGAAACATGAAGAGACAAACATAGAAAACAATGAAAAATCAGACAACCAGCTGCTACACCTGTAAAAACAAAACTGAAGACGATTCACGGCTTTTGTGGGGAATCCAGCCTTAGAGGCACCAGGAGCACCTGGAAGCAGCAGTGTTGCCATAGTTACTTTCAAACAGTAATCTGACTACTTCTTTAAAAAGTAACTTAGTTAAGTTACTAGCCCCTTTCACACTGCGACCCGCTACCTTAGCGGGTCCAAATTGCACCTTCGACCCGCGTCGAGCAATGTGAACGCTCGGCGTGTCAGGGTGACCCGTGTCGCCTGAAGCCGAGTTCAGGGGGAGTTGCCTAGTGGCAGAGCGTCACACGAAACACAAAATGCTGGGCGTGTACCATGACGTAGGCACAAGCCATGCGTCGGAGGCAGGGTTAAATACACCTGTCTGCATCAAATTTGCTGCGTTGGAAACCGCGCTCTCCCATCTTTCTCGCCAGCCCTTCCAGCAGAGGTCCATCCTTCACCGTCCCCGAAATGTGGCGGTAAATAACGTCCTCTGCTCGGAGGCTGAGGAGCTCGCAGACCTCTTTGTCTCCCCAGTTGGCCATATTAAAAAAATGTATCCAAGTTGATGTAAAACAGAGTAAAACGTGTCCTCACCTGTCGCTGTTGTTCTGAATCAGCTGTCCATTCTGTCTTTTAAACTCCTCACGTCACGCCCACGTCCGACCCGCGTCGATTGTGTTCACATCAAACTCGGCTCGGCAAAAAGACTAGGGTCCGACGCGGGTCAAAAGGCGAGTCGAGTTGACGCGGCAGCCCGGGTCGGCAGTGTGAACGCAACAGCGGGCACGCTAAATTCGCGAATTAAACGCGGGTTATTTGGCAGTGTGAAAGGGGCTACTGACTACTTGCTGTTAAAAGTAACTAAGTTAGATTACTTTTAGTTACTCTCAGCAGAGGCTGATCCCCCGCCCCTATAACATGAAAATGACTACCAGTTCTGCCAATACTCACTTTATTGACATTTATTTTAACCGGAACATCAAAAATAACTCTGACATTTGCAAACTTTTTCTTGAAATAGGCTTACATGTTTTTTAAATAAAAAATAAATAAGACAGTCTTTCTTGACTTTACTTAAAATATAAAAAAAACCTCTTACGTAAAAAAGTAATACATAATACCCCCCCCCCCCCAAAAAAAAAAAAAAACAGAAATAAAATTCACTTCATTTAACATAAATACTTATAACAATAAAATAACATACTCGGACTCTAACGGCACTCAGGCCTGTGTAAATGAATGAACATGTAGGCCTATATTGAACATCCCATTGAACCTGTAGTTGTCTAACATTAGAGCAGCAAGAAGTGGTTTAATGAAACAAAAACAGTATAAAAAAATCAAAATACTCTTTCTTCACTTCATTTAACTGAAATACTTATTACAAATGAAATGCTTTTTTTTACTTCATTAAATCTAACTTAAATACTCAATTTAACATAAACACTTCTTTAAAAAAAACAAAATACAATAGACATTCTTGACTCCATGCGTTTAACTCTGATTGCATGTATCCATATGAATTACGGCAACACTTAAGTTATATTGAACATCTTAATGAACCTGTAGTTGTCCCGCATTAGAGCAGCAAGGAGTGGTTTTACAAAACAAATCAGAACAAAACCCGTATCTGTATTCATGACTTGGCTTTTAGTTGCATTTATGCGAGAAACTGTGGAGTTTAAGATAAGAATAAATAAATATAACCCTCTAGACCCCAACAGAATTTTACAACAATGCTCCAGATCCCTGGGAACTCCCAAAGAAATGGGCAATTTGAGAAACATTTCAAAGAATTTGTTCAGTTAGCAAAGCACGGCATATGATAGGCCTACAGAGGTTAGACACTTTGACTTGCGCCATCAGTCATTCACTCGCAGCGATGCAGACAAACGGACGGTCATATCACGTAACCTGCTGATAATTATGGGCCCAAGCCAGTATGACAGTCAAGTTTTTGAGCGAAAAATGTCCCGTTTATCTTGCTGTATCCACCCGTTGACCAATAAAAGTTTAAACAAACCTGATTGATCGTCAGACCCGTCGCTTTGCAGAAATGTTTGTATGCTAGTCGCCTACAACTGCAGCTGTTACTGGATTACCCAAAGCTACACCTGACGAAGTATACATATAGATAAACACCCGTACACTCATTCAGATATCGTATATAGGTACTAGAAGATGTAATACAGTACAAAGAAGTTAACAAGTCATCTTTGAGTCATCAATTGCGAGCAGGTAAGATAAACAGCTAGCTAGCCCTCTCCATAGCACCGCCTGAAACGTAGGCTATATGTTATAAAGTTAGCACGAATAGCTAAAGCTATCAACTATCGTCTGTGACGGGCACTGATGAAAACTGTGGTTTAGATTGGTGTATTTATTTAAAATGATTAGGGAAAGTGAGTAAAATGTAACAAATGATATCGCTGGTGTTTCACATGTTAGTGGGACAGATCACTTTTACTGGGTAGGTAGATGTAAAACAACGAGTGACTTCAGGCGAACCTGCTCCTGTCGCGGACACTGATATAACTCATAAGAAAACGGAATTATCCCAAATTATTTCAATACAAATGTATGGTTATAATCATGAATATATGTTTACAAGTCAAATATATGTATTGGGCTTGTAAGTAACATTCAGAAATAACATGTTAGCTTCTGTATGGTCACTATAACATGCCGGCCGGCGGCGGCCGTTACAGGAGAATAAAGGACGGCCGCTATGGGGTATACGTCCCCCCAAAATGCAGAAATACTAACGCACGATGTTTTAGATAAGTAACTTCAATCTGACTACTAGTTTTGAAATAGTAGTTGCGTTAGACTACTCGTTACTGAAAAAAGTAACGAGTCCGACTACAGTAACGCGTTACTAAGTAGCGTTACTAAGTAGCATTACTAAGTAGCATTACTAAGTAGCGTTACTAAGTAGCGTTACTAAGTAGCATTACTAAGTAGCATTACTAAGTAGCGTTACTAAGTAGCATTACTAAGTAGCGTTACTAAGTAGCGTTACTAAGTAGCGTTACTAAGTAGCGATACTAAGTAGACCACCTTCACGCAGAGAAGGGAAGAGAAAAGCCTGTGGGACTCCTCCTGATCGAAGCCCAGGTCAGAGAATAACAGCTCGTCCCGACTTCCGCCCGCTGTTGCAATGGAAACCCGCCAGCCTTCGATAACAAACGGTTATCCAGAAGAACAAACATCACGTGCTTCGGGTCCCTGCCACCAAGTAAGGTCTCGTCTCTCCCTCTCAGACATGGTGCTGTGTTGGCCCCTTTAATATGCTGTCAGAGTTAATTAGCCGATACTGAACTCAGGGTGGCGAGAGGCCAGACTTAATAAACTTTCCCCATTCATCCCATTCCAACCTAGCTACATCTCTCTCTTAACCCGCATTTTTATTATAAAGACTGCAAATTATCTCTATTCTGTCCTCTTTATCAACTGTTGGCATATAATTGTGAAAGACTGTTTAAATAAAAGTTTTGTAAATGATCAGAGCGTCACAGAAATTCTTAAGTGTCGGATATTTCTTCAGACAGAATTCGACTTTAGTGAGACTTTTCCCTCATAACTTTTAACAGTTTCTCCTCCCAGGACTGTAACGAAATTAAGGTTATGGATATGGCAGGTGGTGCCCCTTTCTTTTATTAATATCCAGCATATTAATCCATTTTCACGTGTAAAATCGCTACAGTTTCGTGTGCATAACTGTGATAATTGATGTTAAAGTTCTGCAATATCTGACCCAAAGGGAGCATATACAAGTTAAACAGAAGTGGTCCAAGAATTGACCCCTGGGGGACTCCACAAGTCATGGCCACTCGCTCAGATTCATAGCTGCCAACTGTAACAAAATAACTCCGGCCTTCTAAGTAGGACCTGAATCAGTTTAGGACCGCTCCAGAAAGTCCAGCCCAGTTTTCCAGCCTGTGCAACAGGATTCTGTGATCTACAGTATCAAACGCAGCGCTGAGGTCCAACAGAACCAGGACTGAAACATTACCAGAATCAGTATTCAGCCTGATGTCGTTTAACACTTTGACCAGAGCTGTTTCAGTGCTGTGAGGACGTCTGAAGCCTGATTGAAAGTTATCAAGACTTCCACTTTCATTCAGAAGGTCGTTGAGCTGGTTAAATACAACTTTCTCGATAATCTTAGATATAAAAGAGAGATTAGAGACAGGTCTGTAGCTGTTCATCATAGAGGCGTCTAGAGTTCTCTTCTTTAGGAGTGGCTTAATGGCAGCTGTCTTTAGTGACTTGGGAAAAATGCCTGATGCCAGTGAGCTGTTAACTATTCGTAGGAGATCACTTTCTACTGAGGTAAAAACAGTTTTTAAAAAGTCGGATGGTATTATGTCCAGAGTGCAAGTGGTTGATTTCAGATGCCGAACTGTTTCCTCCAGGATTTTTAAATTAACAATATTAACTTGTGAGATAACGTCAGAATATGTACATTCCTTATCAGAAACTGTTTAGTTAAGTATTGTAAACTCAAATGTCATCCAGAAATGTTCAGATAAGAGTTATGAGGGAACACTGTTAACTGTTCACTCTCACCGCCATAAGTCAGCACAAGATCAAGGGTGTGATTAAGGCAGTGAGTCGGTCTGTGAACACTCTGAGGAAATCCAACAGAGTCTCATATAGAATTAAAGTTCATATTCAGGCTGTCATTTCCAACATCTACATGAATATTAGAGTCACCCACTACAATGACTTTATCTGTACTCAGCACCAACTGGGATAAAAACTCTGAGAACTCAGACAGGAACTCAGAATAAGGGCCAGGTGGACGATACACAACAACAAACACAAGAGGTTTCTGTGGTTTCCACTTTGGGGAAAACTGAGAAGCAGATATTCAAAAGAGCTCAAACTAATCTTTGGTCTTGGACTGATTAGTAGTCCCAGATAGAATTGAATGGACTGAACTCTGATAACCTCCCTGTTCCTCCTGCTCTCACCCACAGCAGCTCCGCTCTGTCCACACCTTTCCTTGTTCCCTCCCCTTCAGATCTGCAGCTCATGATGGGCGTAACCAACAGGAAGTGAACCGACCGGCTCTGTTCTCTGCACCGACACGTCATTTATAGCTCAGAGCTCAGAGCAGTTTCAGCTTTGAGGAAGTGAAACTCACTCAGTCGCTGCTGCTAAACGGTGAAATGGCGCAGAAAGGAGTTCAGCTGGAAGGAGAAATTCTCCAGTGTTCGATCTGTTTGGATCTGCTGAAGGATCCGGTGACTATTCCCTGTGGACACAGCTACTGCTTTCACTGTGTTAAAGGCTTCTGGGATGGAGAGGATCAGAAGGGAGTCCACAGCTGCCCTCAGTGCAGGCAGACATTCACAGCGAGGCCTGTCCTGGGGAAAAACACCATGTTAGCAGCTTTAGTGGAGCAGCTGAAGAAGACTGGACTCCGTGCTGCTCCTGCTGATCACTGCTATGCTGGAGCTGAAGATGTGGCCTGTGATGTCTGCTCTGGGAGGAAGCTGAAAGCCACCAAGTCCTGTTTATCCTGCCCGGCCTCTTACTGTGAGGAACACCTTCAGCCTCATTATGATTCAGCTCCACTCAGGAAACACAAGCTGGTGGAGCCCTCCAAGAAGCTCCAGGAGAACATCTGCTCTGATCACGATGAGGTGATGAAGATGTTCTGCCGTACGGATCAGAAGTGCATCTGTTATCTCTGCTCTGTGGAGGAACATAAAGGCCACGACACAGTGTCAGCTGCAGCAGAAAGGACTGAGAGGCAGAGAGAGCTGGAGGGGAGTCGGCAGCAGATCCAGCAGAGAATCCAGGACGCAGAGAAAGATGTGAAGCTGCTTCAGCAGCAGCTGGAGGCCATCCATCGCTCTGCTGATAAAACAGAGGAGCACAGCCAGAAGATCTTCAGCCAGCTGATCCGTCTCCTCCAGAAAAGAAGCTCTGATGTGAAGCAGCAGATCAGATCCCAGCAGGAAGCCGAAGGGAGGCGAGTCAAAGAGCTTCAGGAGAAGCTGGAGCAGGAGATCACTGAGCTGCAGAGGAAAGATGCTGAGCTGCAGCAGCTCTCACACACAGAGGATCACAGCCAGTTTCTGCACAGCTGCCCCTCAGTGGCAGCACTCAGGGGGGCTACACACTCATCCAGCATCCAGATCCGTCCTCTGAGGCACTTTGAGGATGTGACAGCAGCTGTGTCAGAGCTCAGAGAGAAACTACAGGACATCCTGAGAGAGGAATGGGCCAACATCTCACTGAGAGCCGCTGAAGTGGATGTTTTACTGCCACAGCCAGAACCAGAACCAGAGAGCAGAGCTGGATTCTTAAGATATTCATGTGGAATCACACTGGATCCAAACACAGCAAACACATATCTGATACTGTCAGAGGGGAACAGAAAAGTGACAGATATGAATCAGCCTCAGTCTTATTCTGATCATCCAGACAGATTCACTAACAGGCCTCAGGTCCTGAGCAGAGAGAGTCTGACTGGACGTTGTTACTGGGAGGTGGAGATGGGAGGAGGAGTTGTTGATGTAGCAGTCGCATACAAGAACATCAGCAGAGCAGGAGGAGGGATTGAATGTTTATTTGGTTATAATGAAAAATCTTGGGCGTTAAGATGTGACCAAAACAGTTATTCATTTTGGTACAACAACAAGGAAACCTCCATCTCAGGTCCTCGGGCCTCCAGAGTGGGAGTGTACCTGGATCACAGAGCAGGTATTCTGTCCTTCTACAGCGTCTCTGGAACCATGACTCTCCTCCACAGAGTCCAGACCACATTCACTCAGCCGCTCTGTGCCGGAGTTTGGTTTCCTGGGTGGTCTGTTTCAGAAAGAAGTTGCAAATTTCTCCCCTGA
Organism: Odontesthes bonariensis; assembly: GCF_027942865.1. Taxonomy (NCBI): domain Eukaryota; kingdom Metazoa; phylum Chordata; class Actinopteri; order Atheriniformes; family Atherinopsidae; genus Odontesthes; species Odontesthes bonariensis. The sequence continues at coordinate 4,557,193 of NC_134522.1, read as the reverse complement.
AAAAGGAAGCAGCTGAAGGTGCAGTGAGTTTTAATCTGTGAGTTTTCATTTTGACTCATTCTGTGACTCATTTAGTCCCATCGTGGTGTCATTTCTAAGCTGTTCAGAGACTTTCAGGGAATCAGTGATTTGTTGATGTTGTTCTGTTGACGACTTTCTTTTGTTGGATATCTCGATATTCTTTGACTAAAACCGACGGCCCTGATATTTCTTTATGTTCTGATTTTTACAGCCAAGACTTTCAGCTCAGTTTCATGTTGGAAGACTTTCTGTTGAGTCCAGACGCTCAGCTGACAACAAATGTCTGGATTCAAGGCGACGACGTGATTTAGATTCATCTCCCGAAGGTGATAATAAATAAAAACTTATTCATAAATAAATAAATAATAAATAAAATCAAACAGAAAGGCAACTCCAGCTGCAGTGAGCACTTCTTTCATAGCTTTTGCCTTGAGCTCATTATTGTTTTATCTCTAAAACGCAGAGAGATCGGCCGTCATTCAAACTGTGATTCAGCAGTAGTTTATCTTTTGATTTGTAGTTCTGTTGATGGTTCAGTTTCTTTCAACCGTCTTGGCTGAGATAAATTCCTCATCTCTCCTTTTATTCCATCATTTTCAATTATTAAGACTAACTGAAATAATTGAATTTCACAACACCTGTCTCATGTTTCAAGTTGTTAACAAGAGAAACCTTAAACTTTGCAATCTCATTCACTCACTCTAGCCCCCAGCACTCTCATCACACGCGAAATAAAACAATCATACTAGGAAAATATCGCAAGTACGCTCGCACAAATATGAGTATTGCCTGCAGGGGGCCTCAGATTTGGAACAAAACTGATGAAGCTTTGAAGGTGATGCCTTCTATCTCCAACTTTAAAAAACATTTATTTTCTAAGTTAGTACAAACCTATAGCTAAAATCTCATTCTCCATGGTTAGCTGGGTTGTGTGTATGTGTGTGTGTGTGTGTGTGTGGCTGTGTTTGTGTAAGGGTATGTGGCTGGTTTTGTGTGTTAAAACTGCAAAATGTCTTGTGAACCATGCAGCATGCTGAGGTGTGAATGCAGGCTGTTGTAACTGCTTTGCATATTATATGCCAGATTATTTTCTTTTCTTTATATTTACTACAATGCCAACTTATCAACTGTACCATTGGGCCCCAGCTTATGAGCTTATATTTAGCTTCACTTGGGGACCCTTTTCTCCACACTGTTTTACTTTCCATGACCTGTAATTGAAGTCAAATGATGGTGTGAAGAGGGAAATAAATCAAATCAAAAATCAAATCTTTACCAAAACTGTTTAATCACAGAAAAAAAGCAGTTTTTTTGTCTCTGGTTGCCTTTCTCAGCAGTGATTGTGTTTGTGTCGTCACACAGTGAAGAAAATCTATAACATGATGTAAATACAGGAAAAAGGGATTTTACCTTCTTATCTTGAAAATGTTTTGCTGAGTTGTGCTTAAAAAAAGCAGATTTTTGTCTCATTCTGGACTTTAGATGATTGAATGTGTTGTGTTGCTTCAGATATGAAGTTACTTCTGAATGATGCCTTCACTGTTTTTCTCTCTGGCTTCACAATGAGGCTCATTGATTGTAAAGTTTGAACTCAGATGTGATTAAAACTTCTTGTGTCTGATATCTGAGGTGTGGTCTCTCAGTCTGAAAGAAGCAACTCGCTCCGTCTCATTTTCTTATTTTTTTACCCCTTGTCCTGTCCAGCATTATGGCAGCAGAATTGTAATCTGAATACCGTTAATGCCAAACACATTTGCTATGCCAAGGGAAGCTTTATGAATGTAAAGCTCCCCTTGATGCCCATTAACTCCTTATTTTTATTGATTTAGTTTTGTTACAATACTTAACATGATGTGATGGTGTGATGGTGCCGAACCGGACCGGGGGACAGAGAGAGAGGGAGAGCGAAGAAGGGAAAAAAAGGAAGAGAAACATGAAGAGACAAACATAGAAAACAATGAAAAATCAGACAACCAGCTGCTACACCTGTAAAAACAAAACTGAAGACGATTCACAGCTTTTGTGGGGAATCCAGCCTTAGAGGCACCAGGAGCACCTGGAAGCAGCAGTGTTGCCATAGTTACTTTCAAACAGTAATCTGACTACTTCTTTAAAAAGTAACTAAAGCCCTTTTTCCATCAGATTCTGTAGCGAATTAAAAGTTATATCGCATTACTTTGTTGCGATATATAATAGCCGGCTTATAATAGCCGTCAGAAATTTAAGAAGGAGGATGAGAGCGAGGCGAGAATTGATTATGCTGCTTCAGGACCACCTTGCCATAGCTCCTCAGAGGGCATCACCACAACCATGGCAGCGAACAAGATCTAGCCTATGGTGGGAAAATGATGTCCCGGCACATTTCACGGACCGTGAATGGTTGACGTCGTTCCGTATGATGAGGCAGACGTTTGAGCGTCTTTGTGACAACTTGCCATCACTTCGGCCGAACCCATCCAGCCGTAGGCCACCCGTACCTCACAACAAGAGGATCGCCATTGCGATTTACAAGTTGGCCAGCTGTTGTGAGTACAGGGTGGTGGCGGGGAAATTTGGGGTTTAGCACCACAACGGTCCACCGATGTGTATACGCGACGTGCCGAGCCATCACATCAGACCTCCTTCATCTGTATGTAAAGATGCCGTCGGCTGACGAGGCTCAACAGATCGCCTACAGAAATGCCACGAAACACCACATCCCGCAGGTAGGTTATGTAAACTCGTTATGTCATTCTACATCTGATGGGTCTTCTTTTTGAAGTAGGCAATTAGCTTGTCGTAAAAGATGCATACAGGGAGTTCAATAACTGTAATTTAATAAACAAAATAGAACAATGCAAGAGAGCTTGTCTACATTTCTGTAGGCCTCCAGTTATTCTGATCACTTGCTGTTTTTAGCCTATCAGCTCCACCTTGTGGAGGGGTTGAGCATTGGATTACATTGAACATTTTTCCTCCCCTCTCTGTAGATCTATGGAGCAATAGATGGGTCCTATATCCCCATTCTCCCTCCCCTGGATGGATACAGGGACTACATCAACAGGAAGCGCTGGGCCTCTGTGATCTTACAGGCAGTGGTGGATGATCGTGGACTATTTCGAAACATATTTGCTGGAATTCCTGGGAGCAGCCACGATGCCGCTGTGCTGAGACAGTCCAGTCTATACGAAAAAAAAAAATACAAAAATGATGCACATTTGGTGAGGGGAGCCATACTTAACCATGTGCAAAATCACATGCACCTTTGAGTGTGTTACATACAAATTGTACACAAGAGCCTTTTTAAATGTTAAATGTTAAACATTTATTAAATATTTTTGAACATGGACATGCAAGAACTGTATTCCTTTATACATTTTTTTAAATATAAATATATAGGTAAAAAAAAAACTTCAGGTTTTAACTTTAGCAGTTCATATGAACATAAAAACACAAAACTGCACCAATTAAGAACCTATAAATATACATGTAGGTGCATACATACTTAAATAAATAAATAAATAACAGTAATAGTGTATGCAAGTCTGTAATTCATATGAACATTAAGCATAAGATCACACACACTATTCCAACAAATGGTAATAGTAACACTACTATATAGTAAATAGTGTTACTATTACCATTTGTTGGAATAGTGTGTGTGATCTGCAGACTTGCATACACTATATATATAAATATTATATTACATAATATATTACAATATACATGTTCATTAATAGTAATATATAAATATTGAGTTAAAGTTATATTAAGTTATATATATTAAGTTAATATAAAGTTAAATAAATTGATTGCTTTGCAAAAATGTGACAATATGAAAGAACAAAAACTGCCATATGTCAATAACCTACATTACCTACATAACCTACTCAGTTCAGAGCTGGGTGTATATATTGCCATTTAAGATGGAGTTTGCGCAGCTCTGCTGCTGTGGTTGTGGTTGTGGTTGATGCTGATTCTGCATGTACAGAAAGGACTGGTAGCTGTTGGGACCAGGCTGGGTGTGGGGATAGGGAAAGGGTGGTTGGAAGGAAGCTGAGGTTGTCTGCTTCTCAATACAGTCAACCAGTCGGTTGACTGAAGAGACAATTGATTTCAGCATGTCTCTATCTCTCTCTTCCTGTCTCTCGTGCCGCTCCATCATCTCTGACAGCTTGTCATTAAGCTGCTGGGCTGGAGTCACCTTTCTCTTCAGTGGCCTCCTGAAAAGGCTACCTACCGGGGTAACCGGTGTGACGGACGCAGGAGTGTCAGGGATGTCCATCTCACTATCAGTCTCCATAGCAGCGTCTTTACAAAGAAATATAGAATGACAACAGATTAGTATTAGGCTACTAAAACAGTACCATTAAATAAACTGCAGTCTTCTACTAGCCTAGAAAACTGGTCAACCTTGTCCAACAGCCATCTGCTGTCTAATACAAGCGAGCCCAGGCTAAAATTCTCATAATTACTCTATCAAACAGTGCTGGTGTGGGAATGTGGGAATGTGTGTGTCTGTGTGTTGTGTGTGTTTTGAAAGCGCTTTGAGTCAACTTCATAGTTGTGATACGGCGCTATACAAATACATGTTGTATTGTATTGTATCATAAGATTAGAAATCTGATATGGATTGATTTACCATCATCATCATCATCATCATCATCGTCCTCTAACACTGCGTTGGCAGGGCCTGGGTCTTCATTTGAAGAAACTGGAGTAACTGGAAATCATTAATAATAGGATTTAGTACATTTAGCAAATAAATGGATTAATAAATAACACACCTCTCCACATATGACTTAACATTTGTCCTTGTAGTACAGCATGTCAACATTTTCACATTATTAAGCTGTTTTTGACAGGGGTGAGCCCCTTATCCAGTCATCTATTTACATTGCACAGGTCTGCCAAAGAGTTTTGCCAATTGAACGAGCATGCTCTTCGACTGGCTGATTTACTACTACCTCACGGTTAATACTATATAATATAATAATTACTCCTCGTCCAGCACTCAGCAAGATGCTAACGTCATATCGTTGCTAAAAACAGCTAACAGGCCAATCTCTCTCTTTCTCTCTCTCTCTCTCTCACACACACACACACACACACACACACACACACACACACACACACACACACACACACACACACACACACACACACACACACACACACACACACACACACACACACACACACACACACACACACACACTTACCGGTACCGCTGTCAACCGTGGCTTCCTTCGCGGCGGTGACCACGGGGCCGACTGCCCAAAATTAAGTCGATTTCCTCAAAATATTCATAATTTATTTTCCCCTCGGCTACACTCTTCCCACTAGCCCTCTTCTCTGCCAGATATTTCCCCTTCATGCTCTTCCATTTGTTTCGTAGGGCCTCCCAATTCCTCTCAACGCCTCTCTAGTGCCAAACGGTGGACAGTTTTTTGAAGACATCTGCGTTTCTCTGCCTCTTCCCATCCAGGGCCCAAACAAAGGCCGACCTCCCGAATTGTGTTTATAAAAAGCAGAGTCTCTGCTCTCGACCAGTTGTTTCTTTTATCATCGGACATTGTTGTTACTAGTTGTTAATGCTTCTTCTTCTTCTTCTTCTTCTTCTTTAATGGCGAATCGCATCCCCTTGGAGCATATATCGCCACCTACTGTTGTTTTATTTGATGTTCACCTTAAATCCTTGTCCTCAGACCAGTGTTTTTGAGGAACGTGAAGATCAGCTTGTTTACTTCTTTTCTGGATTTACTTTCATATATTGCCTTGAAGTCCATGTCCTTGATGTTAAAGTGTTCCAGTGCAGTTTTCAGCATGAGTCTTTGCCTTGTATATTCCGGGCAGCTAAAAAATACATGATGTATTGTCTCTTGTTGTTGGCAACCATTGCACTTGCCAGTTGGATGTTTTCCAATCAGATGCATTGTTGAATTTAACCCAGTGTGTCCTAATTTTATCCTGCTGTTAATGCTCTGTTCTCCTCTACTACTCCCCCAAGTGCTTTCCGTTCCTACTTCCCTTTGTATCTGGTGTAAATGTCTTCCTTTAGTGTTACTGTCCCACAACTTTTGCCATTGTTGCTTGATGACAGCTTTTGTAACCGATTTGATTTCTGCTCTACTGATGGGTACCATTATATCAATCTGATTCTCTTTCAAGCCACATTTTGCCATTTGATCCACTATCTCATTCCCTCTAATTCCCACATGCGCTGGAACCCGCACAAATTGAACAATAATTCCCAAATGAAGTAGCCTAAACATGATGTGTATAATTTCCTGTAAAATATCCTGCCGACATTCTGAAGAGAAGTTGTTTATACTCTCCAAAGCTGCGCTGGAGTCAGAGCAAATGACCACTCGCATTGGCTGTACTTCCTCTATCCACTGAAGTGCTAGTGAGATAGCCATCATCTCTACTGTGTATACTGCTAAGTGATCACTCGTTCGCTTCCCCACTTTCACCTTTAATTCAGGAACATAAAATGCACAACTAGTTTGCCCACTTTCTGGATTTTTGGATCCATCTGTAAATACTTGTATAAACTGCCCATATTGTTCATGTATAACAGTGTTCACATAAGCCTGCACATTGATTTTATTTTTCATTGACTGTACCTGTTTTAATAATGCTAAATCTACTATAGGTTGAGGTAGCAACCATGGTGGAACAGCTGATACCACCACCGTCGGACTAATATTCCATTCTTTAACTTTGAATTCCTTACATAACTCCGAAACACAACCACAAAAACTTTCTTTTTTAATTTTGTTACTTTCCCAACTTGTTTTTACAGCTTGTTTAGTAGGGTGAGTATCTTTATGGCCCTGTAGATTTGCCCAGTAGTTAACAATTAACTGTTTTCTCCTTAATGAAATAGGTATTTCTCCAACCTCTACCTGAAGTGCCGACACTGGTGTAGATCTGACTGCCCCACAGCATATCCTTAGTGCTTGTGCCTGAATTCTATCTAATTTTTGTAGTGACGAGTATGCAGCTGAACCATACACTATTAGTCCGTATTCTATGACTGATCTAATTAGAGCTGTGTATACGTTCCTCAAAGCAGCTCTATCAGCGCCCCACTTAGTGCCTGCCAAGCACCTCATAACATTTAAAACCTTTTTACATTTATCTACTACTTTATCGATGTGAATACTCCATGTGACTCTCTCATCCAACCATATTCCTAGAAACTTAAATGTCTTGACTTTCTTTAGTTCTTGTCCATAAAGTTTTAACCTAACCTCCTCACCTATCCTTTTCTTCGTAAAAAATAACGTTTCAGTTTTTTCCACCGACAATCTAAACCCCCATGTCAGAGACCAGTTTTCAATTTCCTTGATGGCTTCCTGAATCTTACCTACAATATAATTTATATTTCTGCCCCTTTTCCAAATAGCTCCATCATCTGCAAAAAGTGACTTACCAATATGAGATCCTACTTGTGTATATATATCATTTATCATAATAGAAAACAAAAGAGGACTAATTACACTCCCCTGCGGGGTTCCATTCTCAACTTCATGCCTTCGAGAATATGAATTGACAACTCGGACTCTGATAGCACGGCCAAACAAAAAATCCTTAATCCAATTATATACGTTACCTCCCAGACCCATATTATCCAGTTGAATTAATAATCCTTCCTTCCACATCATATCATAAGCTTTCTCCACATCAAAGAACACAGCTACAACACACTCCTTGTTCGCTTGGGCTTTCCTGACTTCAGTTTCCAGGCACAACAGTGGATCTAACGTACTCCGCCCTCTTCTAAACCCACTCTGATAAGGAGTCATTAATTCATTTTTTTCAACATAGTATGTCAGCCTTTCTGTTATCATTCTTTCCATAACTTTACATAAGTGCGATGTCAGAGCTATAGGTCTATAACTGTCTGGACTGGTTGGATCTTTCCCAGGTTTTCTAATAGGAATAATGACAGACTCTTTCCATATTATTGGCAGCTTCCCTTTCTCCCAAATCTTATTGTACATCTCCAGCAGCTTTCCTAATGCAAATTCACTTAATTTGGCCAACATTATGTAACATACATTATCCTTCCCAGGAGCAGTCATTTTACACTTACTTAGTGCTCTTCTCAACTCTTGAATAGAAAAAGGTACATTTACAACACTCTGTGACAAACTTCTTTCCTCATATACATTAGGATGCTCCTCTAACACTTCCTGTCTCCTGATCTTACCTTCTTCTGTCAAATTTTCCGAAGAATGAACTTTGACAAAATTCTTAGCTAGAATTTCTGCCTTCTCCATAGCACCAGTGGCAATTTCCCCTCCTTTCTCTAACACTGGCAGGTTACTCTGCTGTCTAATTCCCCTCATCTTCTTAATCATTCCCCATACTTTATCTAATGGCGTAGTTCTCCCAATACTTGAACAGAATCCTCTCCAACACTCCCTTTTTGCTCTTTTAACAATTTTCCTTACCTGAGCCTGTGCCTTTTTATATTCTAATAAATTGTATACTGAATGTGTTTTTCTTAACTTTCCAAACAGCCTGATTTTACTTCGGATTGCATCATTACATTCTTTGTTCCACCAAGGTACCATCTTAACACATTTACTAAGTTTACCAGTTTTATTCCCAATAGTTTGATTAGCACTTTTAATTATATTTGACGTAAATTGCTCATTTATTTCATCAATACTTCCTGCCATATCTATCTTAACAAATTCACTATCACACAACTTAGCAAACACCTCCCAATTTGATTTAGAAAAAGTCCATCTCATGATACCGTCTAGCTCAACCACATTACTTATATTAAACTTGACTATAATCGGAAGATGATCACTCCCAATACTGTTATCTGCCAATATTTCCCACCTGCTACCAGAAGCTAATTCACTTGTTACCAGAGTTAGATCGATCGCAGACTCTGTTCCATCTCTAAAATTGATTCTTGTACCTTGCCCATTATTTAAACAAACTAATTCCATTGCCTCCATTAATTCCTCCACTACCTGTCCATTGTAATCTGTTGATTTCCCTCCCCATATTGTATTATGTGCATTAAAATCACCACACCATATTACTTCATTTCCTTGACTGAGTCTTTCTAATTCCTCTATTTTGAGTTTTTTACATGGATTATAAAAATTCAGGACACTAGTTTTCCTTTTATTAATCCAAACTTCTACACCCACTATTTCTAAATCAAAATTGTTCTTAAATGTTATCCTACTATAAGACACTACTTCTTTGATAAAGATTGCACATCCCCCTCCCTGACCATTATTTCTATCTTGTCTTATAGCACTATATCCCCCAATACTGAAGTCCAAATGAGTCTTCAGCCATGTTTCTTGGATACAAATAACGTCTGGTTTTTCTTTTAACTGGTATATATAGGTCTTGAATTCTTGTCCATTTGCAATAAAGCTTCTAGCATTCCATTGCAGAATGAGAAAAAACATTAATCTACTCACCTATCTGTGACTCATCATTATTGGTGGCTAGCATATCATGTATCATTTCAACGGTTATATCCTTTATCCCCAAAAATTCACCTGCTGCTTCCACTATTGTTTTCAGTCTTGACCTCTTTTTTGTTTGCTGTAAAGCAACATTCACCACTTTTCCAATAAAGGCCACACATTTGTACTTATTAACAATCAATGCATCCTCTCCTATCACACACTTATGTGAACACTTTGTGGGGCTTTCCTTTGCCTGTGGGAGTTTGGGAAAATCTTTTGACGAGAATATACTTGCTGCTACTTGGGATTTTCTAGCTATGTTTAATGATACCTTTTCTGTTGCTTCAGCATATGAGACTTTATTTTGCACTTTGTATCTCTGCACCTCCTTGGCCTTTTTCTGCACTTCACAGCCCTGATATGCAGCACTATGTTCCCCACCACAGTTACAACATTTCACCTTCGCCCCTGCATCACAACTACCATATTCATGTTCCCCTGCACATGTTGGACACCTGGGCTTAGTTGCTTTGCACTTATCTGCCACATGCCCAAACCTTTGGCATTTAAAGCACCGCAGAGGTTTAGGGATGAATTCTCTTACTTGAAAGCTCATGCAACCTATCATTATTTTCTGTTGGATTGTTTTTTCAAACTGAAGAAGAACAGACAAACTATCCACTATCTTGCCCTGATACCTAGTAGGAAGACGCTTAACTACAGACACCTTTCCCCCTTTAATTTCTTTCTTTAGATCTTCAATGCTGATTTCTACCGGAACTCCACTGATAACTCCAAGTATTTTCCAATTTGCCCCAGGGACATGGCATTTAATTTGAACTTCATTCAAGGTCTTCATTTTCAGTAACTTTTCCTGTTGTTTTGCATTTATCATTTCTACCAACATCCGTCCTTTGCTCAGAAATCTTGTTTGCTTTATCGCTCCAATTTCTTTGTGCATCGCTTTAGTCAGGGCCACTGGATGTAGCTTAGCTGCGGATTGCTCACCAAACTCCACAATCACTTTCCACTCTTCCTTCTCAATCATTTTCTTTGTTCTCTTCATTTCATTCTGTGAATCAGATTCACTGAGACTGTCACTTGACATATCTATCTTCTTTCTTGATGTCTTTTTCCTTACTTCATTCCATCCTCCTTCTCTTTCAGATGCACTTTCCATTTCCTCCTCTCCAGGACTCAAAGACGCCATTCCTCTTACTCCGTTGTCAGTTGTTAATGCTGTTTTGATACCAACAGGATAGGTGAAATGGGGCGGCTGAGCGGCTCAACAACAACATTCGAATCCTCGCGCTTTACCAATACCATCTGCGCATGCGTGGCTAGTCTGAATCGCATTAACCTTTTCCATCACTTCTGTAGCGATACAACTTTAGCCTGACTACGTCATACTCACGATTCTAGTCAGAATGTGAGTCTGATACAGCTAGATAGAGTTTTGAGTATGGGCACAGCCCTTTTACAGACAGCCGTTCCACTTCCTATTCGCCCCATTATAAAAAATTTGGCTGCAGTTCAGTTGATTTTCTCTGGGGGCGCTGGCGAGCGAGTGCAGAATGACCATTTTCCATAGGGCTGGCACTAATAACTCAAAAAATGTCCCCGCTAGCGGCTGAAACCTGAAAATAATACTGTGATTTCTGACAGAGGGATGTGGATTTATATCGAAAGTACAATAACCTGGGAGTTATAGCTTTCTGTTTTCTTACAGGTCTGGCATTTGCGAGTCAGTATCCGCTAGCATCTAGCTAACGGAATCTGAAGAACGCACGGCTGATTACGACCGGCTGCTTTACGGCACTCGTCCACTGTGCCAGAGTGCTAACCTGGTGCCGCTAACAACAACCAAAGCTAAACCAGAGGCTAGTCAGAGAGTATGTAAAAGGGCTGTGCTGAAATCTGTAACTATTTGAGCTAACACCTCTCTGCTAGCTCAGCGCTAGGACTGACCATGCCGTAAAGTGATGCCACATGCGTGACGTCACTCGGGATGCAATACTGACAATAAATGTGTATTTTAAACAAATCTAGTGAGTCTAAAAAATCAAACCAAGTGCCGTTTGAAAGGATAATTTATCCTGCCTTTAGGAAAATTAAAATGAAAAAATATAAAAAATTATATCAAAAGCAATGGCTGCATCTAAGGTGGATTTCATAGTACCACCATAGAGTTCGGCGTGCTCTGCAATGCTTCGTTGGCGCCCCTAGAGTGCAGTACCACCCGGAAATAGCCGCCAGTTTCCCCTCTCCTCATAATAGAGACTCTCTGGTATGGGGCCGCGTGTTTCAACCGAACCAGGAGAAAAAAATGCCTCTTCGCTCAATTGGATAGACCTTCAACCAATCAGAGCAACGTAGTATGTGACGTAGATTAAGCAACACACACTTATTGTAGGAAGGACGGCAAAAACATCTTTTCTATCGATAAAAGCCTTTATCGCGTTCCTCTGTTCGTCTTTCAAAACGAATGCAATGTGGAGATCCTGTAGAACAGACTCGATGGCAGAATCTACACACCCTAGCTCTCCAGCGGCAGCCATGTTTGTTTCAAACGAAGTCAAACCAAGCGCTCTTTAGTGACGTAGTCGATAATGTCCCTGTTAGTCATCTGTCCATCATCGTATAAAGCCCGCCCTGGCAATCTGATTGGGTCGACCGATTCTTGGTCAGGCATAATGATTTCCCAACTGAGCAGAGCCAGACCGAACTTCCCAACCAAAAATTTTATGGGCGGGGCTAAGTTCGGCTGGCACCCAGGCTAATACAACTTAGCCCTGAACCACCTATTTCGAGCGAATTGATTTAATGCGACAAAACAGGCGTTCTAGCGATTTAACCGTTTTTCCATCACATGTATCGCACTAACTTCTTGATGCGCATCAAATTAAAGCGAATCATGTCGTTGATGGAAAAAGGGCTTTAGTTAAGTTACTGACTACTTGCTGTTAAAAGTAACTAAGTTAGATTACTCTTAGTTACTCTCAGCAGAGGCTGATCCCCCGCCCCTATAACATGAAAATGACTACCAGTTCTGCCAATACTCACTTTATTGACATGTATTTTAACCGGAACATCAAAAATGACACTGACATTTGCAAACTTTTTCTTGAAATAGGCTTACATGTTTTTTAAATAAAAAATAATTAAGACAGTTTTTCTTGACTTTACTTAAAATATAAAAAAACCTCTTACGTGAAAAAGTAATACATAATAATCCCCCCCCCCCCCAAAAAAAACAGAAATAAAATTCACTTCATTTAACATAAATACTTATAACAATAAAATAACATACTCGGACTCTAACGGCACTCAGGCCTGTGTAAATGAATGAACATGTAGGCCTATATTGAACATCCCATTGAGCCTGTAGTTGTCTAACATTAGAGCAGCAAGAAGTGGTTTTATGAAACAAAAACAGTATAAAAAAATCTAAATACTCTTTCTTCACTTCATTTAACTGAAATACTTATTACAAATTAAATGCTTTTTTTACTTCATTAAATCTAACTTAAATACTTCTTATAAAAAATAAAGTAGCGTTTCTTGACTCAATTTAACATAAACACTTCTTTAAAAAAACAAAATACAATAGACATTCTTGACTCCATGCATTTAACTCTGATTGCATGTATCCATATGAATTACGGTAACACTTAAGTTATATGGAACATCTTAATGAACCTGTAGTTGTCCCGCATTAGAGCAGCAAGGAGTGGTTTTACAAAACAAATCAGAATAAAACCCGTATCTGTATTCATGACTTCGCTTTTAGTTGCATTGATGCGAGAAACTGTGGAGTTTAAGATAAGAATAAATAAATATAACCCTCTAGACCCCAACAGAATTTTACAACAATGCTCCAGATCCCTGGGAACTCCCAAAGAAATGGGCAATTTGAGAAACATTTCAAAGAATGTGTTCAGTTAGCAAAGCAGGGCATATGATAGGCCTACAGAGGTTAGACACTTTGACTTGCGCCATCAGTCATTCACTCGCAGCGATGCAGACAAACGGACGGTCATATCACGTAACCTGCTGATAATTATGGGCCCAAGCCAGTATGACAGTCAAGTTTTTGAGCGAAAAATGTCCCGTTTGTCTTGCTGTATCCACCCGTTGACCAATAAAAGTTTAAACAAACCTGATTGATCGTCAGACCCGTCGCTTTGCAGAAATGTTTGTATGCTAGTCGCCTACAACTGCAGCTGTTACTGGATTACCCAAAGCTACAACTGACGAAGTATACATATAGATAAACACCCGTACACTCATTCAGATATCGTATATAGGTACTAGAAGATGTAATACAGTACAAAGACGTTAACAAGTCATCTTTGAGTCATCAATTGCGACCAGGTAAGATAAACAGCTAGCTAGCCCTCTCCATAGCACTGCCTGAAACGTAGGCTATATGTTATAAAGTTAGCACGAATAGCTAAAGCTATCAACTATCGTCTGTGACGGGCACTGATGAACAAGGCCGGCCCGTGGCATAGGTGGTATAGGCAAATGCTAAGGGCGCCGCACTTCCAGGGGGCGCCACAAATGGAGGGGGAAAAAAATCCGCAGTTAAGGTTCTGACTGATACTCGGTGTGTATGTCTCATCATTACAATTATTTCTTAATAAGAAAAGAATAAGCCCACATTAATTTAACTGCATAGCAAAGCCTACTAAGTAATAGTAGTAATAATACTGGGTGGGCGCCTACATTTCACCCCTCCCGACTATTCAGACTTTAGGCGCCTACCTGTTACGTGGTTGTGTTTTTTGATGGGTCAAACGCAACTAGACTGTGAACACGTCAACATGTCGAAACGTCCAAATAAAATGTCTGGTGCCCAGGGGAGGAAAAAACGAAAAGAAGAGGAGGAAAAACGGGACAAAGACAGAGGTAATGTTACAGTAAAGATGATGTCAATGATATTATTTTGCTGTTGCAGAACCAGGGCCGGGGTGGGCCATTTTCTCAGTCCGGGAATTTAATTCAAATTCAGGCCACTCTGATATGGAGGAGGAATTTGAGTCCATGAAAAAAGATAAAACAAACAAAAAACATTCGTGTTCAGTCCGAAATGGATAGAAATCAACAAGAAAACAGATTCTTCCTTTCACATCAAAGCGTCGTGCCCGCGCGGTGTCCGGATAAGTGCTCATTGCAACTTGAAAATAGAACAGTCTATTCCCTGCACGGGCGTGAGCGGGCTCAGCTCACATTATGATAAATAGGAGGGGAAGGCTTGAACATGAAACATGATGCTGATTCCCGCGGATAGAACGCGCGTGCAGACTCTCCAGTAATTAAAAAAGGCAACTAAACACCCCAACGTGCTCGCGCTGCCCTGCCATACTGCCCCTGTCCCTGCGCACGCGAACCATGTTCAATATTTGCATACAGCCCTTCTAAATAATTATCCATCCATCCATTATCTACACCGCTGAATCCGTCGATCGGGTCGCGGGCGGGCTGGAGCCTATCCCAGCAGTCAATGGGCGAGAGGCGGGGTACACCCTGGACAGGCCGCCAGTCCATCGCAGGGCCACATAGAGACAAACGAGACAAACAACCATGCACGCTCACACTCACTCCTAAGGACAATTTAGAGATGCCAATCAACCTAACATGCATGATTTTTTGGACAGTGGGAGGAAGCCGGAATACCCGGAGAGAACCCACGCATACACGGGGAGAACATGCAAACTCCACACAGAAAGGCCCCAGCTGGGAGTTGAACCTGGAACCTTCTTGCTGTGAGGCGACGGTGCTAACCACCACACCACCGTGCAGCCCCTAAATAATTATATTTATTTTAATTGCATGTTTGAGATGCATTTAATAACAAATATCAAACAACAAATGTGATCGCCCCTGTTTAATATTGCGTTAGTAACCACATGTGCGCGCCTGTGGGAATGCAGGCTACAGTTGATGAGGAGATAAAGCATTAAGCAATTGTTCATCAGAACTGGAATGTAAAGAAAGTGTTCGGTTCTTCTTTGAATATAGGAATACACTTCTAAATCATGTAAATTGTGAGATTTTACATATTTAACAACAAAAGCTGTCAGATGACAGTTGAGTTGACATTGCAAACGTTTGCCACGTTATAGCCTATTTGATCAAATTCACAACCAGGCCTATTATCCATATCTCTCAGTAACCTACCAGCTTGTCTTGAGAAGATATCTGTCAATTTGGCACATTTGGCTGCCACCTCCTGTCTTTTTTTGAGCTTAGCCCTCTCTGTTCCACCTGGCCTCTTTCTACCCTCCATCACTGACGCGCTCTGTGTCGCGCCATTGTTATTTAAAAGACGAGCCATGGGCCAAACCATCTGAAACATTTGGGAGGACAGAATTCCCTTACATGGTAGAACCTATTTAATCTGCTGTGATGCAGCAGGCGGCTGCGCTGCAATGGTGAATTTATGCAGACTACAGTTGAATTGATATTAATGCAAGAATAAGATAAGTGACAAAAATTAGTTACAACTATTTTCCCCATGGGCCAAGCAGCCCAGGTCGATGGTTTGGGCCGGGATAGGTCCCGGATAATATCATTGCCAAACCGGCATTGTGCAGAACGATGATTGATAACGTCATTAATCGTTAGCATAACATGGTTTGCTAATGAACAAATAGCCGGCGCTATCTGTTAGTTTTAAGGTCAGTTAATGTTATGGAAGGGCTTAACTTGTTATGGAAAATAGTAATGTAACTACCCCCATCTTACCTTCCTCGGGCAAATGTGTAAATATTAGATCTATTCAACTGGTGTTATAATGTCATGCACTGACATGGTTAATTGCATTGACATCTCACGTTTTCCTAGGTTGTCAATCAAAATGCTATTAATTTTCCATAGTTGTAAGCCTAGCTCAGCTAGGCAAGCTGTTTATGTGTTACAGTTCATTATATCAAACTGCAGTTTACTGATTCTTCTACAGAAGTGTCAAACCCTAAGTACTGCTCTGACCCATGACAGCCAGCCAGACATTGATGGCATAGAACTTGCAAAGGAAATGCAGAATTTTCCATCATTGCCATCAAAGAATATGACAAACATGGAACTTTTGACCTTCCTGCATGAGAAGAAGCTGGCAGAAATTTACCCCAACATGTGGGTTGCTTTGAGAATCTCTGCCACTCTTCCTGTTACAGTGGCTGCAGGAGAAAGAAGCTTCTCTAAGCTCAAACTGATTAAAACTTACCTGAGATCTACTATGATGCAAAAACGTCTCACTGGACTTGCCATCATAAGCATAAACCATGTGGTCTCAAATCAGTTGTCATATGATGATGTTGTGGATTACTTTGCTGCAAGAAAAACCAGGAGAGTGAACCTGTAGAAGGTTGTGTGGTAGTTTAGTCATTATTTAGTAGTCATTCAAGTTAAGGCTGTAGTACATAAAAACACCACTAGAGGTCTTTGTAAGATCGTTTAAAAAAAAAAAAATGAAATCCTTGTTATTTTTTGTGCCTACTGGTTTTGTTCATATCTTATTTTGCACAGTGTCTTATTTATACTGTATTCTTAAGTTAATGTAATTTGTTTACACTTTTTATTTTGGGAATATTGAAATCTAATACTTGAAGTATTTTGAATGTGCAATTGCTTTATTTAAATAAAAGAATGTTCAAGACAAAGCTATTCAGTGTCTTGTGAGCATATGTACACTAGCAGTGAAATGTAATGCGATACAAGGGGGCGCCACCTAAAATCTTGCCTAAATTGGTTAGGGCCGGGCCTGCTGATGAAAACTGTGGTTTAGATTGGTGTATTTATTTAAAATGATTAGGGAAAGTGAGTCAAATGTAACAAATGATATCGCTGGTGTTTCACATGTTAGTGGGACAGATCACTTTTACTGGGTAGGTAGATGTAAAACAACGAGTGACTTCAGGCGAACCCGCTCCCGTCGCGGACACTGATATAACTCATAAGAAAACGAAATCATCCCAAATTATTTCAATACAAATGTATGGTTATAATCATGAATATATGTTTACAAGTCAAATA
The DNA here is from genome assembly GCF_027942865.1 of Odontesthes bonariensis. Classification (NCBI taxonomy): domain Eukaryota; kingdom Metazoa; phylum Chordata; class Actinopteri; order Atheriniformes; family Atherinopsidae; genus Odontesthes; species Odontesthes bonariensis. The sequence goes on along the minus strand of NC_134522.1, from coordinate 4,539,698 downwards.
TATGTATTGGGCTTGTAAGTAACATTCAGAAATAACATGTTAGCTTCTGTATGGTCACTATAACATGCCGGCCGGCGGCGGCCGCTACAGGAGAATAAAGGACGGCCGCTATGGGGTATACGTTCCCCCGAAATGCAGAAATACTAACGCACGATGTTTTAGATAAGTAACTTCAATCTGACTACTAGTTTTAAAATAGTAGTTTTCGTTAGACTACTCGTTACTGAAAAAAGTAGTCCGACTACAGTAACGCGTTACCGGCATCACTGGTCACTAAGCGTTGATTGGTTGAAATCTGAGCATCATACCATGCTTAAAAGAACAGGCGCGACACTCAGTTGGCTCTCTTAACTTAAACTCTTGACTTACTCTTAGCTTGAGTCTTAACTCTTAACTCATAACTTCCTCTTAACTTATTTTTTGGACTCCGCGTTCTCTTACTTTTGTCTTAGCTCTCTTAAATTTTGCCTTTCGTTTATGACTTCAAGCCTTTTTCCCTTTTTGACTTAAAATCCAATTTCGCGCTTGACTCCAATTCATCCTCTTAATTTGAACTTCCCTTATTGTTATTTAGGTCCAGACACCCGCGGTTGTTTGGTTAATCTTGGACAGCCCAAGCTCAGACCACCTTCACGCAGAGAAGGGAAGAGAAAAGCCTGTGGGACTCCTCCTGATCGAAGCCCAGGTCAGAGACTAACAGCTCGTCCCGCTCATCCAAGGCCGGATTAACTATATGGGCCTGCGGCACAGTGCCCAGGGGCACCAACCATTCACAGCCAGTGGGGGGGCACCACACGACAAACTTTAAAAATAGTTTTTTCATGAATGTTTGTACACTTAAAATGATTACACTTGACACTTGACATAAATATTCATATAAAATTCATTATTAAAACTAATGTGATAAGAACAGCAACGAAATATCATAATTCTGAGCAATAGTGGCCTAATGTGAACATTAACCCCCCTCCCTCACCCTGTCAGTTGAGCCAGTCCACCTATGGTGAAATGCATGTTTTTTAAAAAACGCGGTAAAAATAAAAATAAATGGATAGACATCAATTGAGTGGTTGTGCGAAGAGAAAAATAAAAAAATAAAAAGACTCCAGGCGTTTAGCGGCAATTAAAAATGTTCCAGTGTTAGATCGTTTCTTTATAAAAACATCGACAACTGCTGACAACCAGCTGGCTATTGCTAACGGTCCCACCATCTACCACAACCGGGCGGCTAAATATGCAGCATCAGCACGGCACGACGGTAAGAAAACCAGGTTTCTTACAAATGATCTCTTCCAATGCCAGCTGCCGAACAAACAGTCAGTGTCTAGAGATTGGCTAATCTATTCCCCTTCAACCGGCATGGTGTATTGTTTTGCGTGTAAATGCCTGGCCGGGCAGCAAAATGCTTTCACCGAGGGGTACAGTGACTGGAAACACCCGGACAGTCACAGCCCACGAGAAGAGCGCAAGCCACCGCGAGTGTCTGCTCGCACTTCTCAGGAGGTCACGGAATGCGGTACGGTTGATGTTGTTCTCAGACAACAAAAAGAGGATGCGGCGAAGTATTGGAGAGAGGTGTTGTGACGCATTGTGGCCGTGATGAACAGGGTGCTTGCGCAAGTCTTGAAAGTCTTAATAAGTATGGAATTTTGAAGCACTGTTTTCCAGACCTTGAAAAGTCTTGGATTTTGTGTGAAAGTCTTAATAAAGTATGGAAAATAAATGTATGGTAGAATTTTACAGTGTGCTCAAAGGCATTGTGAAATGAGAAATAGGAAGGTAGGCTATAAAACTATAATTTTACTAACTGGTCACTTACTGTATCAGCCTAATGGGATGAGATGTGAGTAAAGAGACTGAATTCTACATACATTCATCCATCCATTTATCTTTTTTATAGATAGTTTTTGTTACACTTGTTTGATGTGAAATTCATGTACTCGTGATTTTCATGTTTTGAAACGTTTTCATCAGTAAAAGCATAATTTACTGTGAATAATGCATTTGTTCATTGAATACTAGCCTATAAAAATTAACATTTCTAATAAACACAGTTGGTACAATCTCAACCAATGAAGTAGGCAGTAGGCACACAAGTTACAAGTACATAAAGTTAAGGTCTTGGGGGAAAAAAGTCTCAGTTTTAAAAAAGTCTGGAATTTTGATTTGGAAAAAGAGCAAGCACCCTGATTAAGTTTTTAAGTGTGCGTGGTTTGGCATTCCGGGGAGACAACTTATGGTGCTCTGGGACGGCTGTGGCAATGACGTCCCCCTGGATAATAGGAGTGTTGTTAGTGCTGCATAGGTGGATGCTCTTTGAATTGATAATATATTTCAATATAGACAAATGCTCTTCGAATTGATACACATTTACTGATTTTGAATGAATACGTTTGAAAATGTAGCCTAGGGGCACTTGAGGTTTAGTGCCCAGGGGCACCACATTGACTTAATACGGCCCTGCGCTCATCCCGCTGTTGCCAAGGAAACCCGCCAGCCTCCGATAACAAACGGTTATCCAGAAGAACAAACATCACGTGCTTCGGGTCCCTGCCACCAAGTAAGGTCTCGTCTCTCCTTCTCAGACATGGTGCTGTGCAGGGCTTGAAAACGAAATTATTTTTCAATCGTTCCGTTCCGAACGGTTCAGGCATGTTTAACGTTTTCGTTCTTGCGTTCCGCCACCAACATATCGTTCCTGAACCGGTTCGGAACGCAAAATATCGTTCGTTCTTATCGTTCCGGCAGTTTTTGGCGGGCCTATCAAGTCTACGTGCGTGGACTTTACCTTAGAATAGACGTACTCATTAGTATTTGCCCTTGATTTACACCGTAGCTCTATGCCCAAAAATAATAAATCACCGGCAGCATCCAAAAACATTCAGATGGGCTATCCATCCCACAAAGCTTACTGTAGCCTATAGGCCTGTTCTATGATAAATCATTTCTTATCAAAAACATGTCTGGATAAGTGGGGGAGAGCCGGGACGAATGAAACACGTGCGCCAATGCGCGAGATCCAAATTTCTGTTGAGCTTTTTTTCTGCCATTCTGAAGACAATATTTAATCTAATTCACTTATTCTATTATTACTTGAGGCTACTTACTTGAGCCCTGTTTCAGAATTTATAGTGGATCCTCCTGTTTTACTTTGACCCAGCATTAAGGCGTGGGTGACGATTGAAACAAGCGTTTCATTCGTCCCGACAGCGTTCTCCTACTGACACTTAAATCCTTTTGGTCAGTAAACCTGACAACGTTAACATTTCATACTTTCGGATTCATTAAAGTAACGATTCATCTGCTGTTTGGTCATAACATCCTACTGCATAAAACAACTAAAACAACTTTTGATCACAAAAAAACTACGACGGGTAAGATTTTACTTATCAGTGTCAAAAACAGGCTGGTGGGGCTAACGCTGGAACGAGGTGACGTCACGGCACGAGCTTTCCCGGGGTTGGCCAGTCTTCACAGCTGCCTGCATTGAGCCTAGCGGGCAGCGAAGTGAACGCACAACAGGAAGCAGTCTTTGTTTTCCCCTGACAAAGGCTACGCTTTTGTGAAATTTTATAAAATATACAGAGAACGGAAAAAAAACCGTTATTAACCGGTTTTGTGGATTTCAGAATAACGTTTGTGTTCCGGAACAGTTGAAGACCATTTTGTTTCCGTTTCCGTTCCTTGAACCGGTTCGGAGCCCTGGTGCTGTGTTGGCCCCTTTAATATGCTGTCAAAGTTAATTAGCCGATACTGAACTCAGGGTAGCGAGAGGCCAGACTTAATAAACTTTAGGATTTCCCCATTCATCCCATTCCAACCTAGCTACGTCTCTCTCTTAACCCGTATTTTATTATAAAGACTGCAAATTATCTCTATTCTGTCCTCTTTATCAACTGTTGGCATATAATTGTGAAAGACTGTTTAAATAAAAGTTTTGTAAATGATCAGAGCGTCACAGAAATTCTTAAATGTCGGATATCCCTTCAGACAGAATTCGACTTCAGTGAGACTTTTCCCTCATAACTTTGAACAGTTTCTCCTCCCAGGACTGTAACAAAATTAAGGTTATGGATATGGCAGGTGGTGCCCCTTTCTTTTATTAATATCCAGCATATTAATCCATTTTCACGTGTAAAATCGCTACAGTATCGTCTGCATAACTGTGATAATTGATGTTAAAGTTCTGCAATATCTGACCCAAAGGGAGCATATACAAGTTAAACAGAAGAGGTCCAAGAGTTGACCCCTGGGGGACTCCACGAGTCATGGCCACTCGCTCAGATTCATAGCTGCCAACTGTAACAAAATAACTCCGGCCTTCTAAGTAGGACCTGAACCAGTTAAGGACCACTCCAGAAAGTCCAACCCAGTTTTCCAGCCTGTGCAACAGGATTCTGTGATCTACAGTATCAAACGCAGCGCTGAGGTCCAACAGAACCAGGACTGAAACATTACCAGAATCAGTGTTCAGCCTGATGTCGTTTAACACTTTGACCAGAGCTGTTTCAGTGCTGTGAGGACGTCTGAAGCCTGATTGAAAGTTATCAAGACTTCCACTTTCATTCAGAAGGTCATTGAGCTGGTTAAATACAACTTTCTCAATAATCTTAGATATAAAAGAGAGGTTAGAGACAGGTCTGTAGCTGTTCATCATAGAGGCGTCTAGAGTTCTCTTCTTTAGGAGTGGCTTAATGGCAGCTGTCTTTAGTGACTTGGGAAAAATGCCTGATGCCAGTGAGCTGTTAACTATTCGTAGGAGATCACTTTCTACTGAGGTAAAAACAGTTTTTAAAAAGTCGGATGGTATTATGTCCAGAGTGCAAGTTGTTGATTTCAGATGCCGAACTGTTTCCTCTAGGATTTTAAAATCAACAATATTAACTTGTGAGATAACGTCAGAATATGTACATTCCTTCTCAGAAGCTGTTTAGTTAAGTATTGTAAACTCAAAGGTCATCAATAAATGTTCAGATAAGAGTTATGAGGGAACACTGTTAACTGTTCACTCTCAACGCCATAAGTCCGCACAAGATCAAGGGTGTGATTAAGGCAGTGAGTCGGTCTGTGAACACTCTGAGGAAATCCAACAGAGTCTCATATAGAATTAAAGTTCATATTCAGGCCGTCATTTCCAACATCTACATGAATATTAGAGTCACCCACTACAATGACTTTATCTGTACTCAGCACCAACTGGGATAAAAACTCTGAGAACTCAGACAGGAACTCAGAATAAGGGCCAGGTGGACGATACACAACAACAAACACAAGAGGTTTCTGTGGTTTCCACTTTGGGGAAAACTGAGAAGCAGATATTCAAAAGAGCTCAAACTAATCTTTGGTCTTGGACTGATTAGTAGTCCCAGATAGAATTGAATGGACTGAACTCTGATAACCTCCCTGTTCCTCCTGCTCTCACCCACAGCAGCTCCGCTCTGTCCACACCTTTCCTTGTTCCCTCCCCTTCAGATCTGCAGCTCATGATGGGCGTAACCAACAGGAAGTGAACCGACCGGCTCTGTTCTCTGCACCGACACGTCATTTATAGCTCAGAGCTCAGAGCAGTTTCAGCTTTGAGGAAGTGAAACTCACTCAGTCGCTGCTGCTAAACGGTGAAATGGCGCAGAAAGGAGTTCAGCTGGACCGAGAAAGCTTCTGCTGTTCGATCTGTTTGGATCTGCTGAAGGATCCGGTGACTATTCCCTGTGGACACAGCTACTGCTTTCACTGTGTTAAAGGCTTCTGGGATGGAGAGGATCAGAAGGGAATCCACAGCTGCCCTCAGTGCAGGCAGACATTCACAGCGAGGCCTGTCCTGGGGAAAAACACCATGTTAGCAGCTTTAGTGGAGCAGCTGAAGAAGACTGGACTCCAAGCTGCTCCTGCTGATCACTGCTATGCTGGAGCTGAAGATGTGGCCTGTGATGTCTGCTCTGGGAGGAAGCTGAAAGCCACCAAGTCCTGTTTATCCTGCCTGGCCTCTTACTGTGAGGAACACCTTCAGCCTCATTATGATTCAGCTCCACTCAGGAAACACAAGCTGGTGGAGCCCTCCAAGAAGCTCCAGGAGAACATCTGCTCTGATCACGATGAGGTGATGAAGATTTTCTGCCGTACGGATCAGAAGTGCATCTGTTATCTCTGCTTAATGGATGAACATAAAGGCCACGACACAGTGTCAGCTGCAGCAGAAAGGACTGAGAGGCAGAGAGAGCTGGAGGGGAGTCGGCAGCAGATCCAGCAGAGAATCCAGGACGCAGAGAAAGATGTGAAGCTGCTTCAGCAGGAGCTGGAGGCCATCCATCGCTCTGCTGATAAAACAGAGGAGCACAGCCAGAAGATCTTCAGCCAGCTGATCCGTCTCCTCCAGAAAAGAAGCTCTGATGTGAAGCAGCAGATCAGATCCCAGCAGGAAGCCGAAGGGAGGCGAGTCAAAGAGCTTCAGGAGAAGCTGGAGCAGGAGATCACTGAGCTGAAGAGGAAAGATGCTGAGCTGAAGCAGCTCTCACACACAGAGGATCACAGCCAGTTTCTGCACAGCTGCCCCTCAGTGGCAGCACTCAGGGGGGCTACACACTCATCCAGCATCCAGATCCGTCCTCTGAGGCACTTTGAGGCTGTGACAGCAGCTGTGTCAGAGCTCAGAGAGAAACTACAGGACATCCTGAGAGAGGAATGGGCCAACATCTCACTGAGAGTCGCTGAAGTGGATGTTTTACTGTCACAGCCAGAACCAGAACCAGAACCAGAACCAGAACCAGAACCAGAACCAGAACCAGAACCACAACCAGAACCAGAGAGCAGAGCTGGATTCTTAAGATATTCATGTGAAATCACACTGGATCCAAACACAGCAAACAGATATCTGTTACTGTCAGAGGGGAACAGAAAAGTGACAGTAATGGGTCAACCTCAGTCTTATTCTGCTCATCCAGACAGATTCACTGGCTTGTGTCTTCAGGTCCTGAGCAGAGAGAGTCTGACTGGACGTTGTTACTGGGAGGTGGAGATGGGAGGAGTTTATGTAGCAGTCGCATACAAGAACATCAGCAGAGCAGGAAGTGGGAATGAATGTGTATTTGGTTGTAATGACAAATCTTGGGCGTTAAGATGTGACCAAAGCAGTTATTCATTTAGGTACAACAACAAGGAAACCTCCATCTCAGGTCCTCAGGCCTCCAGAGTGGGAGTGTACCTGGATCACAGAGCAGGTATTCTGTCCTTCTACAGCGTCTCTGGAACCATGACTCTCCTCCACAGAGTCCAGACCACATTCACTCAGCCGCTCTGGGCTGGAGTTAGGTTTCCTGGGTCGTTTGTTTCAGGAAGAAGTTGCAAATTTCTCCCCTGAAAAAGGAAGCAGCTGAAGGTGCAGTGAGTTTTAATCTGTGAGTTTTCATTTTGACTCATTCTGTGACTCATTTAGTCCCATCGTGGTGTCATTTCTAAGCTGTTCAGAGATTTTCAGGGAATCAGTGATTTGTTGATGTTGTTCTGTTGACGACTTTCTTTTGTTGGATATCTCGATATTCTTTGACTAAAACCGACGGCCCTGATATTTCTTTATGTTCTGATTTTTACAGCCAAGACTTTCAGCTCAGTTTCATGTTTGAAGACTTTCTGTTGAGTCCAGACGCTCAGCTGACAACAAATGTCTGGATTCAAGGTGACGACGTGATTTAGATTCATCTCCCGAAGCTTTTGATTTGTAGTTCTGTTGATGGTTCAGTTTCTTTCAACCGTCTTTACCAAAACTGTTTAATCACAGAAAAAAAGCAGTTTTTTTGTCTCTGGTTGCCTTTCTCAGCAGTGATTGTGTTTGTGTCGTCACACAGTGAAGAAAATCTATAACATGATGTAAATACAGGAAAAAGGGATTTTACCTTCTTATCTTGGAAATGTTTTGCTGAGTTGTGCTTAAAAAAAGCAGATTTTTGTCTCATTCTGGACTTTAGATGATTGAATGTGTTGTGTTGCTTCAGATATGAAGTTACTTCTGAATGATGCCTTCACTGTTTTTCTATCTGGCTTCACAATGAGGCTCATTGATTGTAAAGTTTGAACTCAGATGTGATTAAAACTTCTTGTGTCTGATATCTGAGGTGTGGTCTCTCAGTCTGAAAGAAGCAACTCGCTCCGTCTCATTTTCTTATTTTTTTACCCCTTGTCCTGCCCAGCATTATGGCAGCAGAATTGTAATCTGAATACCGTTAATGCCAAACACATTTGCTATGCCAAGGGAAGCTTTATGAATGTAAAGCTCCCCTTGATGCCCATTAACTCCTTATTTTTATTTATTTAGTTTTGTTACAATACTTAACATGATGTGATGGTGTGATGGTGCCGAACCGGACCGGGGGACAGAGAGAGAGGGAGAGCGAAGAAGGGAAAAAAAGGAAGAGAAACATGAAGAGACAAACATAGAAAACAATGAAAAATCAGACAACCAGCTGCTACACCTGTAAAAACAAAACTGAAGACCATTCACGGCTTTTGTGGGGAATCCAGCCTTAGAGGCACCAGGAGCACCTGGAAGCAGCAGTGTTGCCATAGTTACTTTCAAACAGTAATCTGACTACTGACTACTTCTTTAAAAAGTAACTTAAGCCCTTTTTCCATCAGATTCTGTAGCGAATTAAAAGTTATATCGCATTACTTTGTTGCGATATATAATAGCCGGCTTATAATAGCCGTCAGAAATTTAAGAAGGAGGATGAGAGCGAGGCGAGAATTGATTATGCTGCTTCAGGACCACCTTGCCATAGCTCCTCAGAGGGCATCACCACAACCATGGCAGCGAACAAGATCTAGCCTATGGTGGGAAAATGATGTCCTGGCACATTTCACGGACCGTGAATGGTTGACGTCGTTCCGTCACATCACATCAGACCTCCTTCATCTGTATGTAAAGATGCCGTCGGCTGACGAGGCTCAACAGATCGCCTACAGAAATGCCACGAAACACCACATCCCGCAGGTAGGTTATGTAAACTCGTTATGTCATTCTACATCTGATGGGTCTTCTTTTTGAAGTAGGCAATTAGCTTGTCGTAAAAGATGCATACAGGGAGTTCAATAACTGTAATTTAATAAACAAAATAGAACAATGCAAGAGAGCTTGTCTACATTTCTGTAGGCCTCCAGTTATTCTGATCACTTGCTGTTTTTAGCCTATCAGCTCCACCTTGTGGAGGGGTTGAGCATTGGATTACATTGAACATTTTTCCTCCCCTCTCTGTAGATCTATGGAGCAATAGATGGGTCCTATATCCCCATTCTCCCTCCCCTGGATGGATACAGGGACTACATCAACAGGAAGCGCTGGGCCTCTGTGATCTTACAGGCAGTGGTGGATGATCGTGGACTATTTCGAAACATATTTGCTGGAATTCCTGGGAGCAGCCACGATGCCGCTGTGCTGAGACAGTCCAGTCTATACGAAAAAAAAAAAAATACAAAAATGATGCACATTTGGTGAGGGGAGCCATACTTAACCATGTGCAAAATCACATGCACCTTTGAGTGTGTTACATACAAATTGTACACAAGAACCTTTTTAAATGTTAAATGTTAAACATTTATTAAATATTTTTGAACATGGACATGCAAGAACTGTATTCCTTTATACATTTTTTTAAATATAAATATATAGGTAAAAAAAAAAACTTCAGGTTTTAACTTTAGCAGTTCATATGAACATAAAAACACAAAACTGCACCAATTAAGAACCTATAAATATACATGTAGGTGCATACATACTTAAATAAATAAATAAATAACAGTAATAGTGTATGCAAGTCTGTAATTCATATGAACATTAAGCATAAGATCACACACACTATTCCAACAAATGGTAATAGTAACACTACTATATAGTAAATAGTGTTACTATTACCATTTGTTGGAATAGTGTGTGTGATCTGCAGACTTGCATACACTATATATGTAAATATTATATTACATAATATATTACAATATACATGTTCATTAATAGTAATATATAAATATTGAGTTAAAGTTATATATATTAAGTTAATATAAAGTTAAATAAATTGATTGCTTGGCAAAAATGTGACAATATGAAAGAACAAAAACTGCCATATGTCAATAACCTACATTACCTACATAACCTACTCAGTTCAGAGCTGGGTGTATATATTGCCATTTAAGATGGAGTTTGCGCAGCTCTGCTGCTGTGGTTGTGGTTGTGGTTGATGCTGATTCTGCATGTACAGAAAGGACTGGTAGCTGTTGGGACCAGGCTGGGTGTGGGGATAGGGAAAGGGTGGTTGGAAGGAAGCTGAGGTTGTCTGCTTCTCAATACAGTCAACCAGTCGGTTGACTGAAGAGACAATTGATTTCAGCATGTCTCTATCTCTCTCTTCCTGTCTCTCGTGCCGCTCCATCATCTCTGCCAGCTTGTCATTAAGCTGCTGGGCTGGAGTCACCTTTCTCTTCAGTGGCCTCCTGAAAAGGCTACCTACCGGGGTAACCGGTGTGACGGACGCAGGAGTGTCAGGGATGTCCATCTCACTATCAGTCTCCATAGCAGCGTCTTTACAAAGAAATATAGAATGACAACAGATTAGTATTAGGCTACTAAAACAGTACCATTAAATAAACTGCAGTCTTCTACTAGCCTAGAAAACTGGTCAACCTTGTCCAACAGCCATCTGCTGTCTAATACAAGCGAGCCCAGGCTAAAATTCTCATAATTACTCTATCAAACAGAGCTGGTGTGTGAATGTTTCGTTTCGTTTAGTTTATTCCAAGCAAAAATAATATACAGAACAAGCGGCTAAGTATTTGTGCAAATTCAAATAAGCTTGGAAAGGAGTGGGATGAAGACAAGCTTATAGATTCCCACCCCCATTCAGTTCTTAATAAATAATAAGGCCGCCGCCATTTACATCATTTGTTCTCCATCAAACGTGTGTACATAGTACAGTTGCAAAAAAGAAAAGGAAAAAATACATACACATACACACACATGTACACATATATATATATATATATATATATATATATATATATATATATATATATATGCATACATACATCTATACATACATTTCTCCTCCCCCCTTTCTTCTTCCTTAAAAAATACCAGCAATGGTAATAAGAATACCCCAAGGGTAAGGCCTGTGAGTAACTGATTATAACATATTTTACTGTCGTACGCAGCGATCTTCTTGCGCACTGTACTTTAACAATATCATTTTTTTGTATCTTAGTTTGAAAAGGTGAATGGATGGGCATTGTTTAATATTGACACATAGACTGTTCCATAGATTTAAAAAACATTTAATATTTTGGACTGCAGAAACAATGGATTTGTGTGTTCAAGGTAACCCACTTTATTAATGATTCTTACTGCTCGCTTTTGTATTGTTACTAGGCAGGCACGTGCACAGACATTTTGGGGGGCAGGTGCTCAAGCAAAAAAAAGGGCACCCATCGCCAAAATTATACATGAAATTAAAATAATGATAAATAAATAAATAACAGTCGGATATTTTCAACGTATATATTTATTTTTGTTAACGCAACCAATACTAACTCAAATGATCAAATTGAATAAATAAATGAATAATAGGCAAAAACAAGGCCAGACAAAAACAAAGACAAAACAAAGACGGGCTGATGGCTACAATTTCGCTGGTACTTGTGACTTGGTAAAGGTTCATTCATTCAAGGCCATATTGTATAACCAAATAATATGTTAAATAATAAAAGAAAATATTTTAACTTAAAACTCTGCTCTGAATAAATGAAAGGATCTTCCCAGGAGCACCCTCCTTGGTGCCATCTCTTGGAAGATTTTTATTACTTCGCTGTGATTTATTTCAATGTCTTGCTCAATGGCAAGCAGGAGAAGGTCGGAGAGTCTTTCTTCCCCACAGAGACTCCTGAGCCTGGTCTTTATTATCTTCAGTTTTGAAAAGGATCTTTCCACTGAAGCTGTTGTCACTGGCAGTGTTGCATAGATCCTTACCATCTTCACAAATGTTGGAAAGATGAGCTGGCCAGTGTTCTCTTCAACAATGGCAAGGATTTCTTGTGCATAATAATCAAGACATTACATATCTCTCTAAAGCTGACAACACAGTACGCACCCATGTTTTTACTGTTTTCTGACAGTTGAAGCATAAGCAGCATTACACTAATAATAGCCTATAGCCTACCACATTACCTCACCAGACTGTCATGTAGCTCAACTTAAGACCTACCTTTCTTTTCAATAATTAAAATAATTAATGTCTGCCTGCCTCTCTCCCCTCTCTCTTCATTAAACATGACAAACGTCAGTAAACAACTGGGCAAGGCTTTTAAATCATTGATTTCGTGAGGGTTTTTTTTTGTTTGTTTTTTAGCAAACGTCGGACCAGTTGCGACGTAATGTTTTCAGCGGCGCTAATTGTTGTTGTTAATTTATCACCAAACAACGTCGGGGTATTGCACTGTCATCACCTGTCTGTCTGATGCTCCGGGTCAGAGAAGAAGTTGGCTTCAGCCGTTTAGCCTGACGCTCAGCACTGCACGCGCAGTAGGCAGTAAGTGAAGGAGGAGGAGGGAGGGGCGCGTGGGGGGCTGGTGGGCGCCGCGGTGCATGTCGGGGCGAAATTCTCACAAGAACTCAAATAAATGCACCGTCAGATATCGAAACACAGTTGGGGGGAATTGATGACAGAAAAAGTAATTTTTATTTTATTATATTTTTAAAAAATTGGGCACCAGCAGAAAGGGCACTTTTCTCATCCAGGGCAAAAGGGCAGGTGCTAGAGCACCACTAGGGGTCTATCTGTGCACGTGCCTGTGCTTGAGCACCACTAGGGGTCTATCTGTGCACGTGCCTGTGCTTGAGCACCACTAGGGGTCTATCTGTGCACGTGCCTGTTACTAGGGACTGAAGCGAACTTTTATAGTTATTTCCCCAGACTTCAATTCCATAGGTTAAGTATGGCGATACCAGGCAGGAGTACAATATATGCAAAGCCTTAGGATCTAGAACATATTTAGCTTTGTTCACTATTGAAATATTTTTTGCTGCCATTTTCTGTATATGTCTGATATGTGATTTCCAGCTCAGTTTATTATCAATTGTGATTCCTAAGAATTTGATTTCGGCTACTTTCTCTATTTCAGTACCATTTATGTTAATTGCTGATTTATCTTTTTCTCTATAATTTCCAAATGTGATAACTTTTGTTTTGTTTAAGTTGAGTGATAATTTATTCATATTCAGCCATGTTTGTACTTTAGTTAATTCATGATTTACCTCTTCTATTAGCTTACTGTAATTCTCATCACAGTGAAATAAATTTGTATCATCTGCAAATAATACCATTTTCAGTCCGTTAGAGACCTTAAATATGTCATTAATGTATAAGTTGAACAGTAATGGGGCCAGTATAGAACCTTGAGGCAGACCACAAACAATGCCCATTCGTTCAGACTCAAACTCACCCAACTTCACAAATTGCTGTCTCTCTGTTAAATAGCTTTTAATCCAGTTCCAGGCCACTCCCCGTATGCCATATTTTTCTCATTTTTGGAGTAGGATACCGTGATCAATTGTATCAAATGCTTTCTTCAGGTCTATGAAAATTCCGACAGCGTGCTTTTTGTTGTCTATTGCATCAGTGATTTCTTCTACAGCGTCTATGATTGCCATTGTGGTTGATCTCTTTGGTCTAAATCCGTATTGTCCATCATTAAGCAGTTTATGTTTCTCAATAAATTTTTCTAGTCTGGTGTTGAACAATTTTTCTAATATTTTTGAGAACTGGGGTAGAAGAGAGACTGGTCTATAATTTGTGAAGATGTGCTTATTTCCACTTTTAAAAAGTGGTATTACTTTAGCAATTTTCATTTTTTCTGGGAACTTTCCAGTTTGGAGGGAAAGGTTGCATATATAAGTTAATGGTTTTGAGATATTATTGATTATTTTTTTTACTACTCTCATGTTTATGTCAAAACTATCCATAGAGGATTTATTTTTTAATTTGTTCACGACTGCTTTAATTTCTTCTTCATTCACATCTGTGAGAAAAATGGTTTTTGGATTCCTATTTATTAATGAGTTTGCAGAGTCATTGCTGTTGCTTACTAGGATTTTATTTGCTAGTTTAGGTCCGATATTTATATAGAATTCATTAAATTTGTTTAATGTGGGAATGTGTGTGTCTGTGTGTTGTGTGTGTTTTGAAAGCGCTTTGAGTCAACTTCATAGTTGTGATACGGCGCTATACAAATACATGTTGTGTTGTATTGTATCATAAGATTAGAAATCTGATATGGATTGATTTACCATCATCATCATCATCATCATCGTCCTCTAACACTGCGTTGGCAGGGCCTGGGTCTTCATTTGAAGAAACTGGAGTAACTGGAAATCATTAATAATAGGATTTAGTACATTTAGCAAATAAATGGATTAATAAATAACACACTTCAAAAAATTTGGGACACATTTGGAAGAATACAGGCACACACTTACCGGTACCGCTGTCAACCGTGGCTTCCTTCGCGGCGGTGACCACGGGGCCGACTGCCCAAAATTAAGTCGATTTCCTCAAAATATTCATAATTTATTTTCCCCTCGGCTACACTCTTCCCACTAGCCCTCTTCTCTGCCAGATATTTCCCCTTCATGCTCTTCCATTTGTTTCGTAGGGCCTCCCAATTCCTCTCAACGCCTCTCTAGTGCCAAACGGTGGACAGTTTTTTGAAGACATCTGCGTTTCTCTGCCTCTTCCCATCCAGGGCCCAAACAACGTCGACCTCCCGAATTGTGTTTATAAAAAGCAGAGTCTCTGCTCTCGACCAGTTGTTTCTTTTATCATCGGACATTGTTGTTACTAGTTGTTGCTGCTGTTTTGATACCGACAGGATAGGTGAAATGGGGCGGCTGAGCTAGCCTGGCTCTCACGCAGACCCTTCGTGCTTCGTGCATCTTCGTTACACTTCGTGAGCTCGCACTAGGGTCTGGGCTCGCCTTGTTGAGCCCGAAGTCTTCGGTTACCCCATAACCGGGCCAATCATAATCGTGGGGCGGGGTGTTAACAGGTATGACGTAGCATCCGGCGCGACAACGAACACAGTCAAACCACAGCCATTATAACGAACAGCCTTGCCACTCTCTATTAAGCCCCATTGTACCGGCTTTTTGGCTGCAGTTCCACCAGAATTCCACTGGGGGCGTCGGTGGAGACCAGAATGAATGGGGCCCAATGGAGCTAGATGCTACAAATGGTCAGTTTCACCTAAGTCTCCTCAAGAGCGCTCAGGTTTGAATGTAGTTTCTGAGAGCTCAACATGGGTTTCAAGTCAAAAATCTACTGAACGAGTACATATATCCCTTTGATTTCTTACAGGTTGGCTTCTTGTTGTCCACCACGCACTAGCATTGTGCTAATGACAGCGCTCGACCAGAATTACGACCAGAGGCACCGCTTGACGGCTGGCTCCATACCAAGCGACAACAGAATTAAGATGGACTTTTTCCGCTTATGTTACCACAGCCTAAGAATCTGTGATTTTACCACAGATTCTCTCTTACTACAGCTCTTCCTTGAAAACGCTGCTGCCTTTGAGACCAACAACAAGCAGGATTGTTGCCGTAAAGTGGCATTTCTGGTCGTAAGCTATGTATGACGTCATATACACTTCAAATCCTTTTTTTAAGCAAATGAGTGGCTCTAAAAATCTAAAACTCAGCCATGGGTATTTTCTAAACATCCTCTTTCGAAAACAACATTCGAATTACTAGAGAAAAAATTATATCTTGAGATAAGGGCACGAAAGGGCGTATAGCTCCATAGGACTCCATTCATTCTGGTCTCCAAAATTGAGCGCCCCACGTGGAAAAAGGGTGGAACTGCAACCAAAATCGCCTCGTTGGAAACCGGAAATGCACCGTGAGTGGCGTATCTGTCCTATTATAGAATCTGTGGTCAAACACAGCCATTGCCGGACGATTAGCTGCTGCTAGCTCCTGCTTTGCTCGCTGCTGTTGTGTTTTGTTTATTTTCCACCACAGACCGAAAGACTGGTCGCGCTCCAACGCGTCACGTCCGCTTTCGATATGATTGGTCGAAGTAGTACGTGACACACACATTGAATTCTCCAATCAGGTTCGAGAGGTTTTTGAATACAATCCCCGCCTACTCACAGCAGAGAACAGCTAGGCAACCGACAAAATTCCAGATGGATGAGAAACATCCATCTGCGTGAGAACCAGGTTACGGCTGAGCGGCAACATTCGAATCCTCGCGCTTTACCAATACCATCTGCGCATGCGTGGCTAGTCTGAATCGCATTAACCTTTTCCATCACTTCTGTAGCGATACAACTTAGCCCTGAACCACCTATTTCCAGCGAATTGATTTAATGCGACAAAACAGGCGTTCTAGCGATTTAACCGTTTTTCCATAACATGTATCGCACTAACTTCTTGATGCGCATCAAATTAAAGCGAATCATGTCGTTGATGGAAAAAGGGCTTTAGTTAAGTTACTGACTACTTGCTGTTAAAAGTAACTAAGTTAGATTACTTTTAGTTACTCTCAGCAGAGGCTGATCCCCCGCC
This sequence comes from Odontesthes bonariensis, assembly GCF_027942865.1. Classification (NCBI taxonomy): domain Eukaryota; kingdom Metazoa; phylum Chordata; class Actinopteri; order Atheriniformes; family Atherinopsidae; genus Odontesthes; species Odontesthes bonariensis. The sequence continues at coordinate 4,523,104 of NC_134522.1, read as the reverse complement.
CCTATAACATGAAAATGACTACCAGTTCTGCCAATACTCACTTTATTGACATGTATTTTAACCGGGACATCAAAAATGACACTGACATTTGCAAACTTTTTCTTGAAATAGGCTTACATGTTTTTTAAATAAAAAATAAATGAGACAGTCTTTCTTGACTTTACTTAAAATATAAAAAAACCTCTTACGTAAAAAAGTAATACATAATACCCCCCCCCCCCCCAAAAAAAAAAAAAAAAACAGAAATAAAATTCACTTAATTTAACATAAATACTTATAACAATAAAATAACATACTCGGACTCTAACGGCACTCAGGCCTGTGTAAATGAATGAACATGTAGGCCTATACTGAACATCCCATTGAACCTGTAGTTGTCTAACATTAGAGCAGCAAGAAGTGGTTTTATGAAACAAAAACAGTATAAAAAAATCAAAATACTCTTTCTTCACTTCATTTAACTGAAATACTTATTACAAATTAAATGCTTTTTTGACTTCATTAAATCTAACATAAACACTTCTTTAAAAAAAAACAAAATACAATAGACATTCTTGACTCCATGCGTTTAACTCTGATTGCATGTATCCATATGAATTACGGTAACACTTAAGTTATATGTAACATCTTAATGAACCTGTAGTTGTCCCGCATTAGAGCAGCAAGGAGTGGTTTTACAAAACAAATCAGAATAAAACCCATATCTGTATTCATGACTTGACTTTTAGTTGCATTTATGCGAGAAACTGTGGAGTTTAAGATAAGAATAAATAAATATAACCCTCTAGACCCCACCCAACAGAATTTTACAACAATGCTCCAGATCCCTGGGAATTCCCAAAGAAATGGGCAATTTGAGAAACATTTCAAAGAATGTGTTCAGTTAGCAAAGCACGGCATATGATAGGCCTACAGAGGTTAGACACTTTGACTTGCGCCATCAGTCATTCACTCGCAGCGATGCAGACAAACGGACGGTCATATCACGTAACCTGCTGATAATTATGGGCCCAAGCCAGTATGACAGTCAAGTTTTTGAGCGAAAAATGTCACGTTTATCTTGCTGTATCCACCCGTTGAGAAATAAAAGTTTAAACAAACCTGATTGATCGTCAGACCCGTCGCTTTGCAGAAATGTTTGTATGCTAGTCACCTACAACTGCAGCTGTTACTGGATTACCCAAAGCTACAACTGACGAAGTATACATAAAGATAAACACCCGTACACTCATTCAGATATCGTATATAGGTACTAGAAGATGTAATACAGTACAAAGACGTTAACAAGTCATCTTTGAGTCATCAATTGCGACCAGGCAAGATAAACAGCTAGCTAGCCCTCTCCATAGCACCGCCTGAAACGTAGGCTATATGTTATAAAGTTAGCACGAATAGCTAAACCTATCAACTATCGTCTGTGACGGGCACTGATGAACAAGGCCGGCCCGTGGCATAGGTGGTATAGGCAAATGCTAAGGGCGCCGCACTTCCAGGGGGCGCCACAAATGGAGGGGAAAAAAATCTGCAGTTAAAGTTCTGACTGATACTCGGTGTGTATGTCTCGTCATTACAATTATTTCTTAATAAGAAAAGAATAAGCCCACATTAATTTAACTGCATAGCAAAGCCTACTAAGTAATAGTAGTAATAATACTAGGTGGGCGCCTACATTTCACCCCTCCCGACTATTCAGACTTTAGGCGCCTACCTGTTACGTGGTTGTGTTTTTTGATGGGTCAAACGCAACTAGACTGTGAACACGTCAACATGTCGAAACGTCCAAATAAAATGTCTGGTGCCCAGGGGAGGAAAAAAAGAAAAGAAGAGGAGGAAAAACGCGACAAAGACAGAGGTAATGTACAGTAAAGATGATGTCAATGATATTATTTTGCTGTTGCAGAACGATGATTGATAACGTCATTAATCGTTAGCATAACATGGTTTGCTAATGAACAAATAGCCGGCGCTATCTGTTAGTTTTAAGGTCAGTTAATGTTATGGAGGGGCTTAACTTGTTATGGAAAATAGTAATGTAACTACCCCCATCTTACCTTCCTCGGGCAAATGTGTAAATATTAGATCTATTCAACTGGTGTTATAATGTCATGCACTGACATGGTTAATTGCATTGACATCTCACGTCTTCCTAGCTTGTCAATCAAAATGCTATTAATTTTCCATAGTTGTAAGCCTAGCTCAGCTAGGCAAGCTGTTTGTTGTGTTACAGTTCATTATATTAAACTGCAGTTTACTGATTCTTCTACAGAAGTGTCAAACCCTAAGTACTGCTCTGACCCATGACAGCCAGCCAGACATTGATGGCATAGAACTTGCAAAGGAAATGCAGAATTTTCCACCATTGCCATCAAAGAATATGACAAACATGGAACTTTTGACCTTCCTGCATGAGAAGAAGCTGGCAGAAATTTACCCCAACATGTGGGTTGCTTTGAGAATCTCTGCCACTCTTCCTGTTACAGTGGCTGCAGGAGAAAGAAGCTTCTCTAAGCTCAAACTGATTAAAACTTACCTGAGATCTACTATGATGCAAGAACGTCTCACTGGACTTGCCATCATAAGCATAAACCATGTGGTCTCAAATCAGTTGTCATATGATGATGTTGTGGATTACTTTGCTGCAAGAAAAACCAGGAGAGTGAACCTGTAGAAGGTTGTGTGGTAGTTTAGTCATTATTTAGTAGTCATTCAAGTTAAGGCAGTAGTACCAAAAACACCACTAGAGGTCATTGTAAGATCGTTTAAAAAAAAATAAAAATAAATCCTTGTTATTTTTTGTGCCTACTGGTTTTGTTCATATCTTATTTTGCACAGTGTCTTATTTATACTGCATTCTTAAGTTAATGTAATTTGTTTACACTTTTTATTTTGGGAATATTTAAATCTAATACTTGAAGTATTTTGAATGTGCAATTGCTTTATTTAAATAAAAGAATGTTCAAAACAAAGCTATTCAGTGTCTTGTGAGCATATGTACACTAGCAGTGAAATGTAATGCGATACAAGGGGGCGCCACCTAAAATCTTGCCTGGGCGCCAAATTGGTTAGGGCCGGGCCTGCTGATGAAAACTGTGGTTTAGATTGGTGTATTTATTTAAAATGATTAGGGAAAGTGAGTAAAATGTAACAAATGATATCGCTGGTGTTTCACATGTTAGTGGGACAGATCACTTTTACTGGGTAGGTAGATGTAAAACAACGAGTGACTTCAGGCGAACCCGCTCCCGTCGCGGACACTGATATAACTCATAAGAAAACGGAATCATCCCAAATTATTTCAATACAAATGTATGGTTATAATAATGAATATATGTTTACAAGTCAAATATATGTATTGGGCTTGTAAGTAACATTCAGAAATAACATGTTAGCTTCTGTATGGTCACTATAACATGCCGGCCGGCGGCGGCCGTTACAGGAGAATAAAGGACGGCCGCTACGGGGTATACGTTCCCCCGAAATGCAGAAATACTAACGCACGATGTTTTAGATAAGTAACTTCAATCTGACTACTAGTTTTGAAATAGTAGTTGCGTTAGACTACTCGTTACTGAAAAAAGTAGTCCGACTACAGTAACGCGTTACCGGCATCACTGGTCACTAAGCGTTGATTGGTTGAAATCTGAGCGTCATACCATGCTTAAAAGAACAGGCGCAACACTCAGTTGGCTCTCTTAACTTAAACTCTTGACTTACTCTTAGCTTGAGTCTTAACTCTTAACTCATAACTTCCTCTTAACTTATTTTTTGGACTCCGCGTTCTCTTACTTTTGTCTTAGCTCTCTTAAATTTTGCCTTTCGTTTATGACTTCAAGCCTTTTTCCCTTTTTGACTTAAAATCCAATTTCGCGCTTGACTCCAATTCATCCTCTTAATTTGAACTTCCCTTATTGTTATTTAGGTCCAGACACCCGCGGTTGTTTGGTTAATCTTGGACAGCCCAAGCTCAGACCACCTTCACGCAGAGAAGGGAAGAGAAAAGCCTGCGGGACTCCTCCTGATCGAAGCCCAGGTCAGAGAATAACAGCTCGTCCCGACTTCAGCCCGCTGTTGCCAAGGAAACCCGCCAGCCTCCGATAACAAACGGTTATCCAGAAGAACAAACATCACGTGCTTCGGGTCCCTGCCACCAAGTAAGGTCTCGTCTCTCCCTCTCAGACATGGTGCTGTGTTGGCCCCTTTAATATGCTGTCAGAGTTAATTAGCCGATACTGAACTCAGGGTGGCGAGAGGCCAGACTTAATAAACTTTAGGATTTCCCCATTCATCCCATTCCAACCTAGCTACGTCTCTCTCTTAACCCGTATTTTATTATAAAGACTGCAAATTATCTCTATTCTGTCCTCTTTATCAACTGTTGGCATATAATTGTGAAAGACTGTTTAAATAAAAGTTTTGTAAATGATCAGAGCGTCACAGAAATTCTTAAGTGTCGGATTTCCCTTCAGACAGAAATTGACTTCAGTGAGACTTTTCCCTCATAACTTTTAACAGTTTCTCCTCCCAGGACTGTAACGAAATTAAGGTTATGGATATGGCAGGTGGTGCCCCTTTCTTTTATTAATATCCAGCATATTAATCCATTTTCACGTGTAAATTCGCTACAGTATCGTCTGCATAAACTGTGATAATTGATGTTAAAGTTCTGCAATATCTGACCCAAAGGGAGCATATACAAGTTAAACAGAAGAGGTCCAAGAATTGACCCCTGGGGGACTCCACGAGTCATGGCCACTCGCTCAGATTCATAGCTGCCAATTGTAACAAAATAACTCCGGCCTTCTAAGTAGGACCTGAACCAGTTAAGGACCGCTCCAGAAAGTCCAACCCAGTTTTCCAGCCTGTGCAACAGGATTCATCTTTTTTTAGAGAAGATATGTGTTTGTTGTAATTTATCTTTTTAACTTTGATAACTGAACCTTGTTGATCTAAAGGCAAACTTTTTATAAGGTTTTTCATTCTAAAGATCGTTTTCTGTGACTCAAACAGTTGGTAAAGTACAAAAAAATTACCGTTGAAGCCTAAAAAGTGAAGAGAACTGTTAGATTCGGTTCTTTTAGTAGGAGGCTCAAGAACGGACCGAAGTAATTCAAGTGAAAATGAAGTGTTTATTGATATGGCAATAAGTGCAGTATTTCAGCGCTGGTCTCAGTCTGACAGACCTCTCGCAGGAATCCGTCAGACCGAGCTCCCCATTTCCGGTTACAATTTGTATATATGTCTCTTAGTTTCACACGGTGGATCCCTTGTTGATCCAATTTGATTGGATCACCATACTAACCCAAATACTGTCTCTGAGTAATCCAAATAATGTGTGTGTGAATCTGCCCTTGCTTTCCCAGGCTTTCCTAATTGTTTTGTCTTTCTACTCCTGGATCACTTTAGGTCATATGGAAAAGTACTGAGACTTATTTCATTCCTAATGTTTAAGAACAAAGCCAATTTTAACAATCCCCCTTTTGAAGTGATTTTATCATTTCAACTAATTCAGTCAAATAACTGCGGTAGGACTGTCATTTTCTGTATTGTGTCACATCTGTATTAGCAGTAGCAAGACTTTAGCAGCCACCCCCCAAACTGCAAGAGCCACTTACCTTTTGAGATGTAGCACAAGGAGACGTCTGTCATCCCCCTTTTGATGTGACTTCATATATTATTATGTAAGCTCATGTGTAAGCTGTTCTTCTTTGCAATTAAAAGCAGCAAGCAAATCTTCATTGCACAGGCATGGAAATAGTAAACATAATTCTAATGCTTAAGCTACACCTTCAAATCCGGACTATTCCATCATTTTACTCGGAACAGAAACTCTTTCCGAGAGGGTTAAGACCTTCATAAGTCACTGATTATAACTCTGCAAATAAGCACATTTAGAAAATAATTGTGATGCGTTAGCAAAACTTTCTATATCAGGAGCGTTAATCAAGATTCTAGAAATAGAGACTCTTTTCTAGTAAGTTTAAAACCTTCCCCACTCAACTGATAATAACTCCGCAAATGAGCACATTTCTTAATAGATTATATGTAGAAAATAATAATTTGCTATATGTATTGTGTGTATGTGGCCCCGAACCCATCCTCTGTGTGGACTCTTTGTTCATAATGGCCTAAAACCTTACATGGCTAGCAAGGCCTTGCTCCCCCATAAGTACCATAACAACACAATATTGATTAATTAAAAATTCACATTATTTCTATTCTACTGACACTCAAACATTGCATAAGGCAATTAACATTACCAGCAGGTTCGTCCACCGTTTGCAGCGAATAGGAGCGAAAACCCGATGTATCCGGGAAAAATTCACCTATGGCCCCAGTTCCACTTGGCGACCGACCAACTTATTACCGTTCAAAGTATAAGGTCCCGCTCCAAACAGCCTAGTCACCCCACTGGCAATTGACATTCTAAAAATGATTCATTATCAACCTTTAAGAGGAATTAGCTAAACCCTTTAAAAAGTGAAACACAACAAATATAAATTTAACCAAGGCTCGACCATATGAGTATATTAGCCTCTTGAACAATTATGATTAACTTTTCTTTTAAATGATTATATCTTTCTTAGATGACCACATGACGAGTCGTGTGGTCTTTGCTGGTCCAATCCTGTCGGTGCTCGGTTCTCCTCATGGCTGAACGTCTGTTCAGTACTCTGATCCGCAACTAATCTTGGAAGGAGAGGTCACCAGTACATCGCTTCCTTGAGGGATATTCAGCATCCCCTCCCTAACTAATTTTCTTTTGTGACAATTTCGTTGTGTAGTTCTCCACCATCATCTTGGCATGATGGGAAAGGCCTCCCAGAACTCAAGCTTATGAGTCCTCCGGCCGTACGTCCTGTAGTGGTTCTGAATTTGTGGAATAATATTAGCAAATCTCACAGCGCAGTAGTGCAAAATGTCATTTGCACTGTATTTCTATACTAGGGTATCTCTCTTTGATAGGTTCAATTTCAATGCCCAATTCATTCATTATTTATTTATTTTTCATATGGACCCCAAATCAAAACAAAATCAAAATAAACAAAACAAAACAAAAGAAAATCAAAGAAATAACAAAATCAACAGAACCCAAAACAAAACAACTGGCCAGTTGGTATAACCCTTGCTTTAAGGAACTAGAATAGTCATCAACCTGCTGTGCAGCCTTAATGAGAAATCCAGTACCATCTCCTTATTTTGCTGTTTAAAAATTCAAATTATCTAGGGAACACACATCATCACGATCAACATCAACACAGTTGGTATAATCCTTCTTTATAGGACAACACCAGAATTCTCACCAAGTTGCTGTCCAGCATTCATGAGATCTTCTGTATTATCCATTTATTCTGCTGTGGAAAATCCTTTAGACAGTTTTGGGATCATGACAACACACAAACAACACTCAACACCAGACAACACAGGTTAGGACAACAGATGACAACAGATGACAAACATATATTGCATTTCTGGGTTTGCTCAAGCAACCCTCATGTTTTCATTTAGGCCTAAGTAAACAAACAGTGGTCTTCATATTATGAGTTTGATCCATGTCTTCCTTTTCCAGGTCCTGGAAGTCTTAATGCAAAAGAAGATACAAACACACACAGAATTTTTGGGAAAACTTGAGAAGTTTGAATGATTAATTGTTAATTAATTGCCGAACTGCTCCACTGCAGTTTCTCCTCCTGTGTTGTTGTTTGCTGCAGGACAGAAATATTTGTAGTTAGATCTCATTTTGGGAGCAGCACAGCATCAAGAAAGCAGACATTTCTTTTCAATGACGAACTGATTAACTTGTTTAGGATAAATATTGTCTGTCCTCTGTTAATTCAGGTCAGATCGTTAAAAATAAAATTTCAGTATAACCTGCTTTATTCTTACTTGTTAGTTAGTAATAATGTTGTTTAATTTTCACCAGTGGCTGTTTCGTGATGCTGAGCCGTACACAGACAGTTCAGGATCAGCATTAAGTTTTTTCCGGTTCTAACTGAAAAACATAGGTTCATTTTATTTCTTCATATATCATAATTCATCCTTTATTTTTCTTTGAGGATCACGTTGTGGTCCCTGCTCCTGATTTTCCTTCCAGTATGTGTGGCATGTGTGTGTGTGTGCGTGGCTTTATATGTGAGTGTGCATGTGTCTGTATGTGTTCTTGGGTTTCACTGCTTTGTTTTATCTGAAAGCTCTTTGTTCCATATTTTCTTGGATGAGAAGTGCTATATAAATAACGTCTGATTGATTGATCGATTTAGTGCACTAGATTAAAACTTTCTGGTCATCTCTAATGGAACGTCTTCCGATGACCCAAAACACCTAATTACAGAACATTTCATTCATCCCATTCATATCCTTTTTCTTTCAACCACAGGCACTGACTCAGCACAGTTTGAATTTCCATCACGCCACCTATTGGCGTCCTTCTCCTCCTCCCTCAGGTAGCCCTTGTCCCCCAAGCCGTTAGTGCCCCCTTTGGGAACTCCCCCTTTGGGATCTCCTCAGCCCCCACTCACCATGGCTGTCGCTTGGCAACCGAACCTTTTTCTCACATTCACACAAGTCCTCATAGTGTCCCAAAGAAGCTATGGACAGGGTATTTTCTCCCCGTCCAGGCCTCATGTGGGACAACCTGAAAACATTCATATATTATATATCATATAAAATAGTAGGTTCAATATTGCATAATATAATGCATAATAGGGATAGCTTCAGCCAAAGTTAAGTCTGTGTCTGCATAGATCTTTATTTTGGCTTTCTAAGCTGCCCTGTGCTCACTGTTTTTAAATGCGCCATAAAAACAAACCTTGACTTGTCTTGTTATGGCTCAGTCTTTGCTGCAGCTGTCCTTTCTGTATTCTTCCAATGGATTTAAATCTATTTGCTTTTTTTTGTTAAGGGAGCATATTAATTATTTCATAGATCTGCTGCAGTTAACTAGTTAAATGATTTAGTTAAATAGTCAAATGGTTTAGTTTGAGTCTAAATATTGGTGATAACTATTGACTATTGAATTGGTGACCTGAGGCAGAGGAAATTCCGAGCAGCTAAAATTTTAAAGTCAAGATAAATATCTCCTAATAAGAATAAAGGCTACGCCTCAATAAATTTAATATGATATCAAATTGTTTGACATCTGACTGTCTGGCCGTGATATTAAATCCTAAATCCTGGTTTTTTAACTTATGTCGTATGGTCTGACTGCATGATCTCAGTCCTGTTTCAGGTGGAATCATTAAATTTCACTTTGTAGAACATTTTTTCAGATTATATTTTAATTAAAGGAGCAAATCTCCTAAACACTCTGCTTGTGTATTTGACTCTAGCTCTTTAAGAGAGCTGTTAAATCCTATTTCAGCAACAATTTGTATGAACGTCTCAAACACTGTTCTTCCTGGATTTATTGTTTTTTATCTCATCTCTGTGATTTTTTCATTGTAAAGCTGTTTTCAGTTTATCTACAGACTTTGGTGTCTTTCCTAATCATATGCATTTTAAAATAGATGGATGAATCAATCCTATTTGCTCTAATACAAACTTAAACCTCTATTATAAGCAGTATATCATTATAAACTCAGGCCAATGATCACTCAGAGTCTGTTTGGATTGTTGTCACTCAGGGCTGAATGAGAGAGAAAGAAAAGACAATGTTAGGGTGTGCGCATTTATAATAAATAATAAAGAGAACAACTATAAAATTAACTTGGGAATATTATGGCTCAAAAAGCGTTTGAGGCTTTTCATTATTCATTATTCTTTATTCCTGTAATGCTGCTGCACAGCTGATCTTTAGTTAGTAACTTCAGGCCTCAGGTCAAGCCTCCAAATCTGTTAATTTTTTCCTTATATTTGTCTTATTAGTGTGTTGATGCTGAAACAAAATTATTAACTTTTGTCAAACTTTGGGATCAAATATATCATATATCAATACTATTCTTTCTGTAATATGCATGTGCTTGATTCTTATTCTCTCGTTTGTTTTGATTCACCGGGCAAGAGGATGAAAGAAGAAATGAACAATCAAAAGCAATAGAGTCCCACCAACATGCAACAGGTGTTGACAGAGTGACAAAGTGTGGAAGAACTCTCTAATGAGTCGATCACACACACGCTCGGCCACCAACCAATATTCAGCCGGTCAAGAAACAAGTCACTACAACACAATGAGTCACTCATCGTTATTTCTGTGCCTCCCTATTGGGGCATTTGACGGGAGCCTGGGGCATCATACGCAGAATCCTGATGCGGGCCCTGTTGGGGAGCCTGTTGAGAAACAACTGCCGCCCCAGGAGCACTGTGGGGGTATTTATTACACTTATATGGTCGCGTCCCATCTCCTGATTGCACTGAGTAGGGAACCTCGCGAGAGTCAGAGGCCCAATGGCCATATCGTTTGCAGAGATAACACATGTCATTTTTTCTACTGTTGAAGTGTCGCCTGGGTTTTCCTCTTCTATTAGTTCTAACCGGAGGTCCGTTCTGTTCTCGGTATGACCCATACGAAGAAGCTGGATATTGTGGTTGTACAGGACGAGGAGGAGTCTGCTGAGACATCTGTTTAATTTTAGCCTTGTTTTGATTTACTTTGTTCCTCATGTGTTTAAGCTGTAATTTTTGTCACTTGTGTCTGCAGGGAAATTAATTCTGCTTTTTCTTGTTCCCGTTCTTCGATTTCATTATCAATATATTGGGTGACATGGGCCGCCCACAAGTCATACGTTAAGTTTGTTAATCCAACCAGTTTTCTCAACATATTTTGTCCAGAGGGAAAAAGTGATGCTTCCACCGCTTCCCTAAACTGACGGGTGTCAGTGCATGCATGAATATTACCATTATTTTGAGGGCGGGGTAGATCGTAATTTTCTGATTGGTTAATTTGATTTATTCCCTTACCAAGTGTTTGTCTGTGCAGCAAAGCTGTTAAGTCATGCACTAATGGATCAACATTTGTTACAGAGGGTGTTGCGTACGATCGCGTATCCAGTGATCCGAATGTGTAATCTGAAGCTCTGGAGGCGGGTGCTTCCAATATAGTACTAGTTGTTACATGTGTACTGTTTTGCGCTGTTACATTTAGGTAATCTTCTGCTTGGGCTTGGCTGTCCGAGTCCCCTGGAAAGGGTGCAGTTTGCAGTAAGCCATTTTTATTTACTACTATTTTGCTCCTTACACTAGGGTCACACAGACCGCCTGCAGCTGTGGGCGTTGTTTGAGGCATCTGCTTTTGTGTGGCATCCAATAGCATGCCAGCTTCAGCATAAGGGGGAGGAGCATGCAGAAACGATTCGCTCCTGTGCTCCTCATTCGGATCTGTGCTCTGAGGTGTCTTATGCTCCTCATTCTCATGGCTCACTGGAGAAGATTTTTTCTCTGTGTTACTTTGTCCTACAAGTGCAGTGGACCGTGTTTGAATTGAAAATTGTAATTCCCCGAGAAAACATTCACAATCTGCTAGAAAAATTGAGGCTTTTGTTAATTCTCTCTCTGCTGTGCGTCTCTGCATTATCCCCGCTCCCTGGCATTGCTGTTCTGCCTGTCCCTTACTGATCTTCGCTTGCTTTGCAAAAACTGCCAACATTATAGACTTAGGCGGAACATCTGCCAGTGATCCAAACATTCCCCTATTTTGCATCTCTGTGGACCAATCCACAAACCTATCCGTTGCTCGTTTTTCCTCACTCATCGACACCTTTTTCTTCCATCTTTCTAACGTGTCAACGAGCACCGACCCCAGCGAGCCGGATTTGCATTTTTTCCAGTCGTCAATCAATTTTTGTGACATCTTCAAAAGTTATACACGTGTTAATCAAAGTATATGGAAGGCGTAATTGCCCAAATGCTGAAATTAGTGAAGAAACTTCTACGCAGAACGCTGTGTTCTGTGCGCTCCACCTCTCGGGGTTAATCCCACTTATCAAAGCATTTGTTTTTCCAAAACTTTGGGTCACACCATAAAAATACTGATTTCCCCAAACAAAGCGACCCGTATAAACACGCGCAGTCACTCGTTCTAACCCCTTTTGATCTATGCCAACCCCAATATTGAACAGAAACCACTCGAGATCTGCTGGCGCAGTCAAATATCTTCGAGCGGCGAACCCCACCCCACAGTTGCATGAAAATTAAAAATCTGACCCTGTGTCCTACAGTATAAATTGACTCTTGTCAACCCGACTATATTTCGGTTTTACAGACTTCTTCGACCCGCGGAATTCTCAATCCCACGTTCTAACCCTCGTCAGAGGAGAGACTTTCCGGTTCGGAATCCCAATTAGTTGACCCATTCAAGATGGGCTTTTATAAACTACTTCGTATCACTTACAAACAGTGCACGGACAAAACATTTTTGAAGACAAGCTCCACAACTGGGATATTCATTTATAAAATGAATTTAACTTGTCTTAATTTCCGAATTGACTTGACAGGACACTTATTGACTTTCCCTGTGTGTATGTGTTTTTATACTGGACGTGTCACCATTCAATGCAAATAGACAAACAGTACATTAACACTCGAATTATCATGACCAGAGGACAACTTCATTCAGACAACTTCATTTAGGTTATTCAATATGCAGAAATTACACAAATAGTCCTTAATTGGTGTTCTGCTCACCTTTTTTCTGGCGCCTGATTGTCTGAAAAAAGCTGTCTCTCCAATCACCTCGAGGCGTCCTCCCTCGGACGGGGGTCGGTCGCACGGCACGGTGGTCCTTTAGCCTTCGAACCCCGGGTCACGGCACCAATTTGTTAGATTCGGTTCTTTTAGTAGGAGGCTCAAGATCACTTTAGGTCATATGGAAAAGTACTGAGACTTACTTCATTCATAATGTCTAAGAACAAAGCCAATTTTAACAAGAACCAAACAGACAATAAACATGCAGCAGAAACCTTTAATGTCTGTTAATCATCTCAGAAAAGTTCATCAGTTCATTCTCTGAAATCAGATCCGAACAACTCGATGAGTTGGACTTTGAGCTGTTTTTATGTCTTTATGATGAATAAAACCACCCAGTTTTTATTACTTACTGGATATTATCTCAAGTTTCTCCTCCTCCTGGAAAGATTAGAGCCTGATGACACACGTTAAAGTCCAAAGTGTTCAGAGCGCCAGCTGTGAGGAGTCCTTTATAGCAGGAACACAGACGGCTCAGTCGCTGATCTAAGAGGAGAAATGGCGCAGAAAGGAGTTCAGCTGGACCGAGAAAGCTTCTGTTGTTCGATCTGTTTGGATCTGCTGAAGGATCCGGTGACTATTCCCTGTGGACACAGCTACTGCTTTCACTGTGTTAAAGGCTTCTGGGATGGAGAGGATCAGAAGGGAGTCCACAGCTGCCCTCAGTGCAGGCAGACATTCACAGCGAGGCCTGTCCCTGTGAAAAGCACCATGTTAGCAGCTTTAGTGGAGCAGCTGAAGAAGACTGGACTCCGTGCTGCTCCTGCTGATCACTGCTATGCTGGAGCTGAAGATGTGGCCTGTGATGTCTGCTCTGGGAGGAAGCTGAAAGCCACCAAGTCCTGTTTATCCTGTCCGGCCTCTTACTGTGAGGAACACCTTCAGCCTCATTATGATTCAGCTCCACTCAGGAAACACAAGCTGGTGGAGCCCTCCAAGAAGCTGCAGGAGAACATCTGCTCTGATCACGATGAGGTGATGAAGATTTTCTGCCGTACGGATCAGAAGTGCATCTGTTATCTCTGCTCTGTGGATGATCATAAAGGCCACGACACAGTGTCAGCTGCAGCAGAAAGGACTGAGAGGCAGAGAGAGCTGGAGGGGAGTCGGCAGCAGATCCAGCAGAGAATCCAGGACGCAGAGAAAGATGTGAAGCTGCTTCAGCAGCAGCTGGAGGCCATCCATCGCTCTGCTGATAAAACAGAGGAGCACAGCCAGAAGATCTTCAGCCAGCTGATCCGTCTCCTCCAGAAAAGAAGCTCTGATGTGAAGCAGCAGATCAGATCCCAGCAGGAAGCCGAAGGGAGGCGAGTCAAAGAGCTTCAGGAGAAGCTGGAGCAGGAGATCACTGAGCTGAAGAGGAAAGATGCTGAGCTGAAGCAGCTCTCACACACAGAGGATCACAGCCAGTTTCTGCACAGCTGCCCCTCAGTGGCAGCACTCAGGGGGGCTACACACTCATCCAGCATCCAGATCCGTCCTCTGAGGCACTTTGAGGATGTGACAGCAGCTGTGTCAGAGCTCAGAGATAAACTACAGGACATCCTGAGAGAGGAATGGGCCAACATCTCACTGAGAGTCGCTGAAGTGGATGTTTTACTGTCACAGCCAGAACCAGAACCAGAACCAGGACCAGAACCAGAACCAGGACCAGAACCAGGACCAGAACCAGAACCTGAACCAGGACCAGAACCAGAACCAGAACCAGGACCAGAACCAGGACCAGGACCAGAGAGCAGAGCTGGATTCTTAAGATATTCATGTGAAATCACACTGGATCCAAACACAGCAAACAAATATCTGATACTGTCAGAGGGGAACAGAAAAGTGACAGATATGGAACATCCTCAGTCTTATTCTGCTCATCCAGACAGATTCACTGACTGGTCTCAGGTCCTGAGCAGAGAGAGTCTGACTGGACGTTGTTACTGGGAGGTGGAGATGGGAGGAGGAGGAGTTGTTTATGTAGCAGTCGCATACAAGAACATCAGCAGAGCAGGAGGAGGGAATGAATGTGTATTTGGTTCTAATGACAAATCTTGGGCGTTAAGATGTGACCAAAACAGATATTCATTTAGGTACAACAACAAGGAAACCTCCATCTCAGGTCCTCGGGCCTCCAGAGTGGGAGTGTACCTGGATCACAGAGCAGGTATTCTGTCCTTCTACAGCGTCTCTGGAACCATGACTCTCCTCCACAGAGTCCAGACCACATTCACTCAGCCGCTCTGGGCTGGAGTTGGGTTTCCTTGTTTTTTTTATTCAGGAGCAAGTTGCAAATTTCTCCCCTGAAAAAGGAAGCAGCTGAAGGTGCAGTGAGTTTTAATCTGTGAGTTTTCATTTTGACTCATTCTGTGGCTCATTTAGTCCCATCGTGGTGTCATTTCTAAGCTGTTCAGAGACTTTCAGGGAATCAGTGATTTGTTGATGTTGTTCTGTTGTCGACTTTCTTTTGTTGGATATCTCGATATTCTTTGACTAAAACCGACGGCCCTGATATTTCTTTATGTTCTGATTTTTACAGCCAAGACTTTCAGCTCAGTTTCATGTTGGAAGACTTTCTGTTGAGTCCAGACGCTCAGCTGACAACAAATGTCTGGATTCAAGGTGACGACGTGATTTAGATTCATCTCCCGAATCTTTTGATTTGTACTTCTGTTGATGGTTCAGTTTCTTTCAACCGTCTTTACCAAAACTGTTTAATCACAGAAAAAAAGCAGTTTTTTTGTCTCTGGTTGCCTTTCTCAGCAGTGATTGTGTTTGTGTCGTCACACAGTGAAGAAAATCTATAACATGATGTAAATACAGGAAAAAGGGATTTTACCTTCTTATCTTGGAAATGTTTTGCTGAGTTGTGCTTAAAAAAAGCAGATTTTTGTCTCATTCTGGACTTTAGATGATTGAATGTGTTGTGTTGCTTCAGATATGAAGTTACTTCTGAATGATGCCTTCACTGTTTTTCTCTCTGGCTTCACAATGAGGCTCATTGATTGTAAAGTTTGAACTCAGATGTGATTAAAACTTCTTGTGTCTGATATCTGAGGTGTGGTCTCTCAGTCTGAAAGAAGCAACTCGCTCCGTCTCATTTTCTTATTTTTTTACCCCTTGTCCTGCCCAGCATTATGGCAGCAGAATTGTAATCTGAATACCGTTAATGCCAAACACATTTGCTATGCCAAGGGAAGCTTTATGAATGTAAAGCTCCCCTTGATGCCCATTAACTCCTTATTTTTATTGATTTAGTTTTGTTACAATACTTAACATGATGTGATGGTGTGATGGTGCCGAACCGGACCGGGGGACAGAGAGAGAGGGAGAGCGAAGAAGGGAAAAAAAGGAAGAGAAACATGAAGAGACAAACATAGAAAACAATGAAAAATCAGACAACCAGCTGCTACACCTGTAGAAACAAAACTGAAGACCATTCACGGCTTTTGTGGGGAATCCAGCCTGAGAGGCACCAGGAGCACCTGGAAGCAGCAGTGTTGCCATAGTTACTTTGAAACAGTAATCTGACTACTGACGACTTCTTTAAAAAGTAACTTAGTTAAGTTACTGACTACTTGCTGTTAAAAGTAACTAAGTTAGATTACTTTTAGTTACTCTCAGCAGAGGCTGATCCCCCGCCCCTATAACATGAAAATGACTACCAGTTCTGCCAATACTCACTTTATTGACATTTATTTTAACCGGAACATCAAAAATGACACTGACATTTGCACACTTTTTCTTGAAATAGGCTTAAATGTTTTTTAAATTAAAAAATAAATAAATAAATAAAAAACCCTCTTATGTAAAAAAGTAATACATAATACCCCCCCCCCAAAAAAAAAAAAAAAAAAAAACAGAAATAAAATTCACTTCATTTAACATAAATACTTATAACAATAAAATAACATACTCGGACTCTAACGGCACTCAGGCCTGTGTAAATGAATGAACATGTAGGCCTATACTGAACATCCCATTGAACCTGTAGTTGTCTAACATTAGAGCAGCAAGAAGTGGTTTAATGAAACAAAAACAGTATAAAAAAATCAAAATACTCTTTCTTCACTTCATTTAACTGAAATACTTATTACAAATTAAATGTTTTTTTTGACTTCATTAAATCTAACTTAAATACTTCTTATAAAAAATAAAGTAGCGTTTTTTGACTCAATTTAACATAAACACTTCTTTAAAAAAACAAAATAAAATAGACATTCTTGACTCCATGCATTTAACTCTGATTGCATGTATCCATATGAATTACGGTAACACTTAAGTTATATGGAACATCTTAATAAACCTGTAGTTGTCCCGCATTAGAGCAGCAAGGAGTGGTTTTACAAAACAAATCAGAACAAAACCCGTATCTGTATTCATGACTTGGCTTTTAGTTGCATTTATGCGAGAAACTGTGCAGTTTAAGATAAGAATAAATAAATATAACCCTCTAGACCCCAACAGGTCTCACTAATACAAAATTATTATGACTTGATCAGGTGCAGTGACAATGCATCCTTGTTCATATTTCACCAAAAATCATTCCCTTCCAGATATCAAAACCAATCAGATAAACTAGATATACAGTATATAAATATCACTGCAAATATTGAATATCATTTTTTTTGGATGAATGTTATTTTAAATCATTCAACAAAACTTGGATTTAAATTCTTCTTTTTGTTTGACAGTCCACAGGTCTGGCCAGGGACAGATCCCTACACAAAATAAGACAGCCTGGTTAAACCTCAATATTGTGTTAATCTTAAACTATTTGTCTCCATTCTTGTGCTTTAACTTACTTTAAAACCAACTCCAAGCCTTGCTGCTATAAAATGAAACCAGATCATGTAGGTCAGTCAGTTTAAGTACCCCGGCTAAAGTTATACTTTTAGACCTTTCTAATAAAAAAAAAAGCTTTTCATCAGTTTCATCTAACGTTACAGTTATGAAATCCTTATGAACTGTGTTGATTATACACTTACTGAAAACCAACAATGATATGCCCCCCCCCCCCCAAGGGCGTAACTTTGGGTCTACCATTGGGGGGGTTAAACTCGCGGCATTTTTATTTATGTATTTATTTATGTATTCATTTTCTTGCTTGCTAATTTGCCATTCCTGTGTTAGAAATACATTGTGATACTTTTACTGATTTAGGCTACTTAACGTAAATGCAGCTGTTCACTTCACTATTTATGCCATAACGACACAGTAGTTAAATTCAGTGTTTAAGCACTAGCCAACAGTGGCAGCTGACAAGAACTTAAAGATTAATCAATTTCATCACTGTATTGGCACCTACATGCAGCAAATGTATTATGGACAATGCAACTCTGGATACATCACACATACAGGGTGGCACACTGGAGAGCAGCTTGCATTCAGACCTGTCACTGATGGTGAACTTGTCTTTAATGTCGGGTGTGTTTCCAGAGCCACTAAAAACAGCTGTAATCAGACCTCTGCTGAAAAAGGACAATCTTGACAAGACACAAATGAACAACCACAGGCCGATCTCAAATCTCCCATTTTTAAGTAAGATCATTGAAAAAGCGGTTTTTCAACCACTTAATTACTTTTTAAAACAAAATAACTGCTATGACACCTTCCAGTCAGGTTTTAGACAGAACCACAGCACTGAGACTGCTCTGACCAAAGAGTTTAACAACATATGTCTGAATACAGACGGTGGAAAAATGTCAGTCTTAGTTTTACTGGATCTCAGTGCTGCATTTGATACAGTTGACCACAATATATTACTGAAACGACTGGAAAACTGGGCGGGTTGAACAAATTTCACGGAGAAACATATGTTTTGACTGTTAAGCCCGGTGAAGATTCAACACATTAGCAGTCATTCCAGTTGTCAACGCCGCTTAAAAAGGTGATTTTCTCCTCTTCTAGCATTATCCTGACAGGAGAACCATGCCAACTTTGGATGCAGTTATCTTAGCGATAGCAATAGCCTCAATATACATATCGTTGGAAAGCTTAGTTTATGGCCGTTCATGTGAGCACAATAACTTAGTTTTGTAAATTTTACCAAAGCGACTGGTTTCGCCTTGCAGGGTCACATATAAGGAACACATGAGGTGAACGTCTTGGTATGTGCAAGACAACATTCAAGATTTTCGCGCTAGCTTTGTGAACTTTCTGAGCAGCCGTCACAGCCCTTTTCCATCAATTTAACTCTCGTTAATCCACCTCTTAGCACAACAAACCCCAAAAACGTGTGACTGTATTGGAGCAAACAGCAACTTAAGATACAGTTCAGTGACATCGGTTCCACACAGTGATCCCTGGCACCCTCTGGCACCACTCACCAGCGGCTGCGCATAATAGTAGCCTAAACAAACTTTCGCCAGAGAAAGCGGGTTGGGTAATACCAAGTAGTCGGTTTGGGGGGAGGGAGGAGGGGGGGTACATTACAGATTATTTAAAACATGATACTATCTTGAAATGAAATGAATGAATAAAGAAAACAAACAAAAGTTATTCATTCAGAATTTTATGATATTTTTTGATAATTTGATTTGATGATATTGGGGGGGGTTAAATGAGCTGGATCTGATTTTTGAGGGGGTCATGACCCCCGTAACCCCCGTGCAAATTACGCTCATGGCCCCCCCACACACACACACACTATCCCAAAACAGTGGTACGTTGAGTTACGAGTTTAATTGGTTCCGTGACAGAGCTCATAAGTCAAATAGCTCGTAGTCCAATCAATATTCACCATTGAAATGAATGGAAATGCCATTAATCCGTTCCATGAAATAAAAATAGACGGAATAACGGCTCTTAAAAAAACTCATATGTCGGGACACTCTTAACTCAAGGTACCACTTTAAAGTGCTACATAATAGCTTCATGCTAACGTGACATTAGCCTTGCATAACTTTAGCCTACTCGTTTAGCCTAACAATTGGCAACAAAATCTCTTCTCTAAATGTGCAGTCTTTAAAAACAACGACTCATTTGGAAATCACATTCAAACTTAACTCAAAATGATGTATTCCACAAAAGTAGGTTCACTCTGACAGTACAACAGGACACTCTCTATGCCTGCCACTCATTTCAAAGACGCCGCGTTTCTCACTCATCTTTCAACGAGACTTGCCTGTCAATCAACTGGAGTGACACCTGAGGTGTCCAATCAGGTTCCAGAGGTGGCCGTTCGGGAGCCGGCTCTTCTTTGGGAGCCGAGTCAAAAGAGCCGAGCTTCCCATCACTAGCTCCGGCTGTTCGTCTCTGACGTAATATCAAATTTCCCGGGCCGTGTCGCGGACAACAGTCTGTGATTGGGTGAATGTCGGTTCAGTTTGTCCAATGCCTTTTCGTGCAGCGTAAGGGAGCTGAGGTGCGCTCCTTTTTCGTATGTTGGTGCACTACGAGGGTGGGCAAACGGGTTTACCTTTGGAAAATGTGGGGGGGATGAAATCATCTTGCTGTAAAAGTGGGGGTGTCGAAACACCCCCATCCCCCACGGGTGCGACGCCCCTGACTGCAGCTGTTACTGGATTACCCAAAGCTACACCTGACGAAGTATACATATAGATAAACACCTGTACACTCATTCAGATATCGTATATAGGTACTAGAAGATGTAATACAGTACAAAGACGTTAACAAGTCATCTTTGAGTCATCAATTGCGACCAGGTAAGATAAACAGCTAGCTAGCCCTCTCCATAGCACTGCCTGAAACGTAGGCTATATGTTATAAAGTTAGCACGAATAGCTAAACCCACCAACTATCGTCTGTGACGGGCACTGATGAAAACTGTGGTTTAGATTGGTGTATTTATTTAAAATGATTAGGGAAAGTGAGTCAAATGTAACAAACGATATCGCTGGTGTTTCACATGTTAGTGGGACAGATCACTTTTACTGGGTAGGTAGATGTAAAACAACGAGTGACTTCAGGCGAACCCGCTCCGGTCGCGGACACTGATATAACTCATAAGAAAACGAAATCATCCCAAATTATTTCAATACAAATGTATGGTTATAATCATGAATATATGTTTACAAGTCAAATATATGTATTGGGCTTGTAAGTAACATTCAGAAATAACATGTTAGCTTCTGTATGGTCACTATAACATGCCGGCCGGCGGCGGCCGTTACAGGAGAATAAAGGACGGCCGCTACGGGGTATACGTTCCCCCGAAATGCAGAAATAGTAACGCACGATGTTTTAGATAAGTAACTTCAATCTGACTACTAGTTTTGAAATAGTAGTTGCGTTAGACTACTCGTTACTGAAAAAAGTAGTCCGACTACAGTAACGCGTTACTAAGTAGCGTTACTAAGTAGCGTTACTAAGTAGCGTTACTAAGTAGCGTTACTAAGTAGCGTTACTAAGTAGCGTTACTAAGTAGCGTTACTAAGTATCGTTACTAAGTAGCATTACTAAGTAGCATTACTAAGTAGCGTTACTAAGTAGCGTTACTAAGTAGCATTACTAAGTAGCGTTACTAAGTAGCATTACTAAGTAGCGTTACTAAGTAGCATTACTAAGTAGCGTTACTAAGTAGCGTTACTAAGTAGCGTTACTAAGCAGACCACCTTCATGCAGAGAAGGGAAGAGAAAAGCCTGTGGGACTCCTCCTGATCGAAGCCCAGGTCAGAGAATAACAGCTCGTCCCGACTTCCGCCCGCTGTTGCCATGGAAACCCGCCAGCCTTCGATAACAAACGGTTATCCAGAAGAACAAACATCACGCGCTTCGGGTCCCTGCCACCAAGTAAGGTCTCGTCTCTCCTTCTCAGACATGGTGCTGTGTTGGCCCCTTTAATATGCTGTCAGAGTTAATTAGCCGATACTGAACTCAGGGTGGCGAGAGGCCAGACTTAATAAACTTTCCCCATTCATCCCATTCCAACCTAGCTACCCCTATTTTATTATAAAGACTGCAAATTATCTCTATTCTGTCCTCTTTATCAACTGTTGGCATATAATTGTGAAAGACTGTTTAAATAAAAGTTTTGTAAATGATCAGAGCGTCACAGAAATTCTTAAGTGTCGGATATCCCTTCAGACAGAATTCGACTTCAGTGAGACTTTTCCCTCATAACTTTTAACAGTTTCTCCTCCCAGGACTGTAACAAAATTAAGGTTATGGATATGGCAGGTGGTGCCCCTTTCTTTTATTAATATCCAGCATATTAATCCATTTTCACGTGTAAATTCGCTACAGTATCGTCTGCATAACTGTGATAATTGATGTTAAAGTTCTGCAATATCTGACCCAAAGGGAGCATATACAAGTTAAACAGAAGAGGTCCAAGAATTGACCCCTGGGGGACTCCACGAGTCATGGCCACTCGCTCAGATTCATAGCTGCCAATTGTAACAAAATAACTCCGGCCTTCTAAGTAGGACCTGAACCAGTTAAGGACCGCTCCAGAAAGTCCAACCCAGTTTTCCAGCCTGTGCAACAGGATTCTGTGATCTACAGTATCAAACGCAGCGCTGAGGTCCAACAGAACCAGGACTGAAACATTACCAGAATCAGTGTTCAACCTGATGTCGTTTAACACTTTGACCAGAGCTGTTTCAGTGCTGTGATGACGTCTGAAGCCTGATTGAAACTTATCAAGACTTCCACTTTCATTCAGAAAGTCGTTGAGCTGGTTAAATACAACTTTCTCAATAATTTTAGATATAAAAGAGAGATTAGAGACAGGTCTGTAGCTGTTCATCATAGAGGCGTCTAGAGTTCTCTTCTTTAGGAGTGGCTTAATGGCAGCTGTCTTTAGTGACTTGGGAAAAATGCCTGATGCCAGTGAGCTGTTAACTATTCGTAGGAGATCACTTTCTACTGAGGTAAAAACAGTTTTTAAAAGTCGGATGGTATTATGTCCAGAGTGCAAGTTGTTGATTTCAGATGCCGAACTGTTTCCTCCAGGATTTTTAAATTAATAATATTAACTTGTGAGATAACGTCAGAATATGTACATTCCTTCTCAGAAGTTGTTTAGTCAAGTATTGTAAACTCAAAGGTCATCAATAAATGTTCAGATAAGAGAGAGTTATGAGGGAACACTGTTAACTGTTCACTCTCACCGCCATAAGTCAGCACAAGATCAAGGGTGTGATTAAGGCAGTGAGTCGGTCTGTGAACACTCTGAGGAAATCCAACAGAGTCTCATATAGAATTAAAGTTCATATTCAGGCTGTCATTTCCAACATCTACATGAATATTAGAGTCACCCACTACAATGACTTTATCTGTACTCAGCACCAACTGGGATAAAAACTCTGAGAACTCAGACAGGAACTCAGAATAAGGGCCAGGTGGACGATACACAACAACAAACACAAGAGGTTTCTGTGGTTTCCACTTTGGGGAAAACTGAGAAGCAGATATTCAAAAGAGCTCAAACTAATCTTTGGTCTTGGACTGATTAGTAGTCCCAGATAGAATTGAATGGACTGAACTCTGATAACCTCCCTGTTCCTCCTGCTCTCACCCACAGCAGCTCCGCTCGGCCCACATCTTTCCTTGTTCCCTCCCCTTCAGATCTGCAGCTCATGATGGGCGTAACCAACAGGAAGTGAACCGACCGGCTCTGTTCTCTGCACCGACACGTCATTTATAGCTCAGAGCTCAGAGCAGTTTCAGCTTTGAGGAAGTGAAACTCACTCAGTCGCTGCTGCTAAACGGTGAAATGGCGCAGAAAGGAGTTCAGCTGGAAGGAGAAATGCTCCAGTGTTCGATCTGTTTGGATCTGCTGAAGGATCCGGTGACTATTCCCTGTGGACACAGCTACTGCTTTCACTGTGTTAAAGGCTTCTGGGATGGAGAGGATCAGAAGGGAATCCACAGCTGCCCTCAGTGCAGGCAGACATTCACAGCGAGGCCTGTCCTGGGGAAAAGCACCATGTTAGCAGCTTTAGTGGAGCAGCTGAAGAAGACTGGACTCCGTGCTGCTCCTGCTGATCACTGCTATGCTGGAGCTGAAGATGTGGCCTGTGATGTCTGCTCTGGGAGGAAGCTGAAAGCCACCAAGTCCTGTTTATCCTGCCCGGCCTCTTACTGTGAGGAACACCTTCAGCCTCATTATGATTCAGCTCCACTCAGGAAACACAAGCTGGTGGAGCCCTCCAACAAGCTCCAGGAGAACATCTGCTCTGATCACGATGAGGTGATGAAGATGTTCTGCCGTACGGATCAGAAGTGCATCTGTTATCTCTGCTCTGTGGAGGAACATAAAGGCCACGACACAGTGTCAGCTGCAGCAGAAAGGACTGAGAGGCAGAGAGAGCTGGAGGGGAGTCGGCAGCAGATCCAGCAGAGAATCCAGGACGCAGAGAAAGATGTGAAGCTGCTTCAGCAGCAGCTGGAGGCCATCCATCGCTCTGCTGATAAAACAGAGGAGCACAGCCAGAAGATCTTCAGCCAGCTGATCCGTCTCCTCCAGAAAAGAAGCTCTGATGTGAAGCAGCAGATCAGATCCCAGCAGGAAGCCGAAGGGAGGCGAGTCAAAGAGCTTCAGGAGAAGCTGGAGCAGGAGATCACTGAGCTGAAGAGGAAAGATGCTGAGCTGCAGCAGCTCTCACACACAGAGGATCACAGCCAGTTTCTGCACAGCTGGCCCTCAGTGGCAGCACTCAGGGGGGCTACACACTCATCCAGCATCCAGATCCGTCCTCTGAGGCACTTTGAGGCTGTGACAGCAGCTGTGTCAGAGCTCAGAGATAAACTACAGGACATCCTGAGAGAGGAATGGGCCAACATCTCACTGAGAGTCGCTGAAGTGGATGTTTTACTGTCACAGCCAGAACCAGAACCAGGACCAGAACCAGGACCAGAACCAGAACCTGAACCAGAACCAGAACCAGGACCAGAACCAGGACCAGAGAGCAGAGCTGGATTCTTAAGATATTCATGTGAAATCACACTGGATCCAAACACAGCAAACACATATCTGTTACTGTCAGAGGGGAACAGAAAAGTGACAGATATGAATCAGCCTCAGTCTTATTCTGCTCATCCAGACAGATTCACTGACTGGTGTCTTCAGGTCCTGAGCAGAGAGAGTCTGACTGGACGTTGTTACTGGGAGGTGGAGATGGGAGGAGGAGTTTATGTAGCAGTCGCATACAAGAACATCAGCAGAGCAGGAAGAGGGACTGAATGTGGATTTGGTTATAATGACAAATCTTGGGCGTTAAGATGTGACCAAAACAGTTATTCATTTAGGTACAACAACAAGGAAACCTCCATCTCAGGTCCTCGGGCCTCCAGAGTGGGAGTGTACCTGGATCACAGAGCAGGTATTCTGTCCTTCTACAGCGTCTCTGGAACCATGACTCTCCTCCACAGAGTCCAGACCACATTCACTCAGCCGCTCTGGGCTGGAGTTTGGTTTCCTGGGTCGTTTGTTCCAGGAAGAAGTTGCAAATTTCTCAGCTGAAAAAGGAAGCAGCTGAAGGTGCAGTGAGTTTTAATCATTGAGTTTTCATTTTGACTCATTCTGTGACTCATTTAGTCCCATCGTGGTGTCATTTCTAAGCTGTTCAGAGACTTTCAGGGAATCAGTGATTTGTTGATGTTGTTCTGTTGACGACTTTCTTTTGTTGGATATCTCGATATTCTTTGACTAAAACCGACGGCCCTGATATTTCTTTATGTTCTGATTTTTACAGCCAAGACTTTCAGCTCAGTTTCATGTTGGAAGACTTTCTGTTGAGTCCAGACGCTCAGCTGACAACAAATGTCTGGATTCAAGGTGACGACGTGATTTAGATTCATCTCCCGAATCTTTTGATTTGTAGTTCTGTTGATGGTTCAGTTTCTTTCAACCGTCTTTACCAAAACTGTTTAATCACAGAAAAAAAGCAGTTTTTTTGTCTCTGGTTGCCTTTCTCAGCAGTGATTGTGTTTGTGTCGTCACACAGTGAAGAAAATCTATAACATGATGTAAATACAGGAAAAAGGGATTTTACCTTCTTATCTTGGAAATGTTTTGCTGAGTTGTGCTTAAAAAAAGCAGATTTTTGTCTCATTCTGGACTTTAGATGATTGAATGTGTTGTGTTGCTTCAGATATGAAGTTACTTCTGAATGATGCCTTCACTGTTTTTCTCTCTGGCTTCACAATGAGGCTCATTGATTGTAAAGTTTGAACTCAGATGTGATTAAAACTTCTTGTGTCTGATATCTGAGGTGTGGTCTCTCAGTCTGAAAGAAGCAACTCGCTCCGTCTCATTTTCTTATTTTTTTACCCCTTGTCCTGCCCAGCATTATGGCAGCAGAATTGTAATCTGAATACCGTTAATGCCAAACACATTTGCTATGCCAAGGGAAGCTTTATGAATGTAAAGCTCCCCTTGATGCCCATTAACTCCTTATTTTTATTTATTTAGTTTTGTTACAATACTTAACATGATGTCAGGGCTGGACTGACAGTCGGGCATACCGGGCATTTTCCCGGTGGGCCGACGCCCCTCGAGGGCCGGTGATGTCGGTTTCTTTTTTTTTCTTTTTTTTGATTAATGTAAAAAAAAAAAAAAAAAAAAAAAAAAGTGACCGGCGGGCGGCCCACGATTTCATGTTGACGGGGCTACTCCTATGAAATCTCTCAGCACCTCTTTGGCCCGCCCCTCCCCTCGCCGTTGACCCAGGTCATCAGGCCTACCATTTGAGCTGAACGGACTAGGAGAGAACAGTCAAAAACCGAAATGGATAAACAACAGAAACGAAAGGGTGGTGCACAGAAGCTCGAGATAAAAGGCTAAAAAGCCTACAAGCAGCAAAATGTGCGAAGCTTACTGACATGTTTGCAAGTGCTTTCACCACGACCACAGCACCGGGTGCAGGGCCATCAAGTGCAGGGCCAGGGCCGTCAACATCCTCAGCAGCCCCCAGTGCACGAGTGTAGAACAGTGTAGGCCAAACACAGAGGAAGAAGCTATCCAGGTGGATTCAGAGGAGAAGGAGGAGACAGACGTGACCCAGGGACAGATTGAGGAGGTCAGAATAGCCGGCCCGGTAAGCAGTAGGCTAATGTTAGGCGAAATGTTAGCAGAATGACGACATGTTTTTATAATGGGAGGACTGAGGGCTCCCCGTGTGCGTGGAGACTTAAATGAGGTATTTATAGATAAAAGACTGGGCTACATCTTCACTACATCAGTATGGGGGGAATTGATCATGCAGAAATTATCACTTATTTTATCCAGTCAGGCTGGAACACGAGTAAAAAGCCCAGCCTGTTTTTTTGCACAACCTTGTTGGTTAGGAGGTGGTCACCAACTGTGGTGTGTGTGTGTGTGTGTCTGCGCGTGCGCGTTTCTGTCACAGAGATCATTCAGTCTTTATTTTCAACTAATGCTATGAGTAGATTTACTTTATTTGAAGGTGTAAAAGTGGCATGCGCCTGTCATTAGCATTACAGTACTTAAACATCATTAATGTAGGCAAGGCTCTAACGTATCTAGGGCCATTCCATTTTGTAGGCTTATGTAAAGTTGACTGGTGTGCAGATATTGTAAATACCCAATGACATCAGTCATAGATATCAAGTGTGTCATTAATGTTTATGACACTCTCATGTAGACACCAAAGTGTTCAGTGTTATTTTAGCTTGTTATAACTATATTTTTTGCAGGTGTTAGGTTACAGTTGCCCATGTAATATTAGTGAAACATTGCTTTGCTGAAATGGATTGGTAGGTAACCGGAGAAATACGAAATTAATATTCCTGCCTCGGTCATTTTCGGTCATTTCCAACCCTCCGCTACATCAAACCCAGACTGAGGAGTTGCCTTTCTGCCAGCAAACTGGAAGCCTTTATGTTGATGGCCACTGAGAAAGATGTTCTTGTGTCCCTTGATACTGACACAGTGATTGACAGAGTGGCAGAGAAGAGCGATTTAATGAAAAAACTGCTTTTGTAAGGTGAGGAGATTTATTTAAATGAATACATTTGTGTTAGGATTTAATTGCATTTTTCACAAAAAGTGATGAGATCACTTGTGTGATCGTATAAATATTCATGGTGGGCCGCCATGGCCAAAAAATGCCCGGGCCATTTTTGGTCCCAGTCCAGCCCTGCATGATGTGATGGTGTGATGGTGCCGAACCGGACCGGGGGACAGAGAGAGAGGGAGAGCGAAGAAGGGAAAAAAAGGAAGAGAAACATGAAGAGACAAACATAGAAAACAATGAAAAATCAGACAACCAGCTGCTACACCTGTAAAAACAAAACTGAAGACGATTCACGGCTTTTGTGGGGAATCCAGCCTTAGAGGCACCAGGAGCACCTGGAAGCAGCAGTGTTGCCATAGTTACTTTCAAACAGTAATCTGACTACTTCTTTAAAAAGTAACTTAGTTAAGTTACTGACTACTTGCTGTTAAAAGTAACTAAGTTAGATTACTTTTAGTTACTCTCAGCAGAGGCTGATCCCCCGCCCCTATAACATGAAAATGACTTCCAGTTCTGCCAATACTCACTTTATTGACATTTATTTTAACCGGAACATAAAAAAAAACACTGATATTTGCAAACTTTTTCTTGAAATAGGTTTACATGTTTTTTAAATAAAAAATAAATAAGACAGTCTTTCTTGACTTTACTTAAAATATAAAAAAAACCTCTTACGTAAAAAAGTAATACATAATAATCCCCCCCCCCCCCCCCCAAAAAAAAAAAACAGAAATAAAATTCACTTCATTTAACATAAATACTTATAACAATAAAATAACATACTCGGACTCTAACGGCACTCAGGCCTGTGTAAATGAATGAACATGTCGGCCTATACTGAACATCCCATTGAACCTGTAGGTGTCTAACATTAGAGCAGCAAGAAGTGGTTTAATGAAACAAAAACAGTATAAAAAAATCTAAATACTCTTTCTTCACTTCATTTAACTGAAATACTTATTACAAATGAAATGCTTTTTTGACTTCATTAAATCTAACTTAAATACTTTTTATAAAAAATAAAGTAGCGTTTCTTGACTCAATTTAACATAATAACTTCTTTAAAAAAACAAAATACAATAGACATTCTTGACTCCATGCATTTAACTCTGATTGCATCTATCCATATGAATTACGGTAACACTTAAGTTATATTGAACATCTTAATGAACCTGTAGTTGTCCCGCATTAGAGCAGCAAGGAGTGGTTTTACAAAACAAATCAGAACAAAACCCGTATCTGTATTCATGACTTGGCTTTTAGTTGCATTTATGCGAGAAACTGTGGAGTTTAAGATAAGAATAAATAAATATAACCCTCTAGACCCCAACAGAATTTTACAACAATGCTCCAGATCCCTGGGAATTCCCAAAGAAATGGGCAATTTGAGAAACATTTCAAAGAATGTGTTCAGTTAGCAAAGCACGGCATATGATAGGCCTACAGAGGTTAGACACTTTGACTTGCGCCATCAGTCATTCACTCGCAGCGATGCAGACAAACGGACGGTCATATCACGTAACCTGCTGATAATTATGGGCCCAAGCCAGTATGACAGTCAAGTTTTTGAGGGAAAAATGTCCCGTTTATCTTGCTGTATCCACCCGTTGACCAATAAAAGTTTAAACAAACCTGATTGATCGTCAGACCCGTCGCTTTGCAGAAATGTTTGTATGCTAGTCGCCTACAACTGCAGCTGTTACTGGATTACCCAAAGCTACAACTGACGAAGTATACATATAGATAAACACCCGTACACTCATTCAGATATCGTATGTAGGTACTAGAAGATGTAATACAGTACAAAGACGTTAACAAGTCATCTTTGAGTCATCAATTGTGACCAGGCAAGATAAACAGCTAGCTAGCCCTCTCCATAGCACTGCCTGAAACGTAGGCTATATGTTATAAAGTTAGCACGAATAGCTAAACCCATCAACTATCGTCTGTGATGGGCACTGATGAACAAGGCCGGCCCGTGGCATAGGTGGTATAGGCAAATGCTAAGGGCGCCGCACTTCCAGGGGGCGCCACAAATGGAGGGGAAAAAAAATCTGCAGTTAAGGTTCTGACTGATACTCGGTGTGTATGTCTCGTCATTACAATTATTTCTTAATAAGAAAAGAATAAGCCCACATTAATTTAACTGCATAGCAAAGCCTACTAAGTAATAGTAGTAATAATACTAGGTGGGCGCCTACATTTCACCCCTCCCGACTATTCAGACTTTAGGCGCCTACCTGTTACGTGGTTGTATTTTTTGATGGGTCAAACGCAACTAGACTGTGAACACGTCAACATGTCGAAACGTCCAAATAAAATGTCTGGTGCCCAGGGGAGGAAAAAAAGAAAAGAAGAGGAGGAAAAACGCGACAAAGACAGAGGTAATGTTACAGTAAAGATGATGTCAATGATATTATTTTGCTGTTGCAGAACGATGATTGATAACGTCATTAATCGTTAGCATAACATGGTTTGCTAATGAACAAATAGCCGGCGCTATCTGTTAGTTTTAAGGTCAGTTAATGTTATGGAAGGGCTTAACTTGTAATGGAAAATAGTAATGTAACTACCCCCATCTTACCTTCCTCGGGCAAATGTGTAAATATTAGATCTATTCAACTGGTGTTATAATGTCATGCACTGACATGGTTAATTGCATTGACATCTCACGTTTTCCTAGCTTGTCAATCAAAATGCTATTAATTTTCCATAGTTGTAAGCCTAGCTCAGCTAGGCAAGCTGTTTGCTGTGTTACAGTTCATTATATTAAACTGCAGTTTACTGATTCTTCTACAGAAGTGTCAAACCCTAAGTACTGCTCTGACCCATGACAGCCAGCCAGACATTGATGGCATAGAACTTGCAAAGGAAATGCAGAATTTTCCACCATTGCCATCAAAGAATATGACAAACATGGAACTTTTGACCTTCCTGCATGAGAAGAAGCTGGCAGAAATTTACCCCAACATGTGGGTTGCTTTGAGAATCTCTGCCACTCTTCCTGTTACAGTGGCTGCAGGAGAAAGAAGCTTCTCTAAGCTCAAACTGATTAAAACTTACCTGAGATCTACTATGATGCAAGAACGTCTCACTGGACTTGGCATCATAAGCATAAACCATGTGGTCTCAAATCAGTTGTCATATGATGATGTTGTGGATTACTTTGCTGCAAGAAAAACCAGGAGAGTGAACCTGTAGAAGGTTGTGTGGTAGTTTAGTCATTATTTAGTAGTCATTGAAGTTAAGGCAGTAGTACCAGAAACACCACTAGAGGTCTTTGTAAGATCGTTTAAAAAAAAAAAAATGAAATCCTTGTTATTTTTTGTGCCTACTGGTTTTGTTCATATCTTATTTTGCACAGTGTCTTATTTATACTGTATTCTTAAGTTAATGTAATTTGTTTACACTTTTTATTTTGGGAATATTGAAATCTAATACTTGAAGTATTTTGAATGTGCAATTGCTTTATTTAAATAAAAGAATGTTCAAGACAAAGCTATTCAGTGTCTTGTGAGCATATGTACACTAGCAGTGAAATGTAATGCGATACAAGGGGGCACCACCTAAAATCTTGCCTAGGGCGCCAAATTGGTTAGGGCCGGGCCTGCTGATGAAAACTGTGGTTTAGATTGGTGTATTTATTTAAAATGATTAGGGAAAGTGAGTAAAATGTAACAAATGATATCGCTGGTGTTTCACATGTTAGTGGGACAGATCACTTTTACTGGGCAGGTAGATGTAAAACAACGAGTGACTTCAGGCGAACCCGCTCCCGTCGCGGACACTGATATAACTCATAAGAAAACTAAATTATCCCAAATTATTTCAATACAAATGTATGGTTATAATCATGAATATATGTTTACAAGTCAAATATATGTATTGGGCTTGTAAGTAACATTCAGAAATAAGATGTTAGCTTTTTTATGGTCACTATAACATGCCGGCCGGCGGCGGCCGTTACAGGAGAATAAAGGACGGCCGCTACGGGGTATACGTTCCCCCGAAATGCAGAAATACTAACGCACGATGTTTTAGATAAGTAACTTCAATCTGACTACTAGTTTTGAAACAGTAGTTGCGTTAGACTACTCGTTACTGAAAAAAGTAGTCCGACTACAGTAACGCGTTACCGGCATCACTGGTCACTAAGCGTTGATTGGTTGAAATCTGAGCGTCATACCATGCTTAAAAGAACAGGCGCGACACTCAGTTCGCTCTCTTAACTTAAACTCTTGACTTACTCTCAGCTTGAGTCTTAACTCTTAACTCATAACTTCCTCTTAACTTATTTTTTGGACTCCGCGTTCTCTTACTTTTGTCTTAGCTCTCCTAAATTTTGCCTTTCGTTTATGACTTCAAGCCTTTTTCCCTTTTTGACTTAAAATCCAATTTCGCGCTTGACTCCAATTCATCCTCTTAATTTGAACTTCCCTTATTGTTATTTAGGTCCAGACACCCGCGGTTGTTTGGTTAATCTTGGACAGCCCAAGCTCAGACCACCTTCACGCAGAGAAGGGAAGAGAAAAGCCTGTGGGACTCCTCCTGATCGAAGCCCAGGTCAGAGAATAACAGCTCGTCCGGACTTCAGCCCGCTGTTGCCATGGAAACCCGCCAGCCTCCGATAACAAACGGTTATCCAGAAGAACAAACATCACGTGCTTCGGGTCCCTGCCACCAAGTAAGGTCTCGTCTCTCCTTCTCAGACATGGTGCTGTGTTGGCCCCTTTAATATGCTGTCAGAGTTAATTAGCCGATACTGAACTCAGGGTAGCGAGAGGCCAGACTTAATAAACTTTAGGATTTCCCCATTCATCCCATTCCAACCTAGCTACATCTCTCTTTTAACCCGTATTTTATTATAAAGACTGCAAATTATCTCTATTCTGTCCTCTTTATCAACTGTTGGCATATAATTGTGAAAGACTGTTTAAATAAAAGTTTTGTAAATGATCAGAGCGTCACAGAAATTCTTAAGTGTCGGATATCCCTTCAGACAGAATTCGACTTCATTGAGACTTTTCCCTCATAACTTTTAACAGTTTCTCCTCCCAGGACTGTAATGAAATTAAGGTTATGGATATGGCAGGTGGTGCCCCTTTCTTTTATTAATATCCAGCATATTAATCCATTTTCACGTGTAAAATCGCTACAGTATCGTCTGCATAACTGTGATAACTGATGTTAAAGTTCTGCAATATCTGACCCAAAGGGAGCATATACAAGTTAAACAGAAGAGGTCCAAGAATTGACCCCTGGGGGACTCCACGAGTCATGGCCACTCGCTCAGATTCATAGCTGCCAATTGTAACAAAATAACTCCGGCCTTCTAAGTAGGACCTGAACCAGTTAAGGACCGCTCCAGAAAGTCCAGCCCAGTTTTCCAGCCTGTGCAACAGGATTCTGTGATCTACAGTATCAAACGCAGCGCTGAGGTCCAACAGAACCAGGACTGAAACATTACCAGAATCAGTATTCAACCTGATGTCGTTTAACACGTTGACCAGAGCTGTTTCAGTGCTGTGATGACGTCTGAAGCCTGATTGAAAGTTATCAAGACTTCCACTTTCATTCAGAAAGTCGTTGAGCTGGTTAAATACAACTTTCTCAATAATTTTAGATATAAAAGAGAGATTAGAGACAGGTCTGTAGCTGTTCATCATAGAGGCGTCTAGAGTTCTCTTCTTTAGGAGTGGCTTAATGGCAGCTGTCTTTAGTGACTTGGGAAAAATGCCTGATGCCAGTGAGCTGTTAACTATTCGTAGGAGATCACTTTCTACTGAGGTAAAAACAGTTTTTAAAAAGTCGGATGGTATTATGTCCAGAGTGCAAGTTGTTGATTTCAGATGCCGAACTGTTTCCTCTAGGATTTTAAAATCAACAATATTAACTTGTGAGATAACGTCAGAATATGTACATTCCTTCTCAGAAGCTGTTTAGTCAAGTATTGTAAACTCAAAGGTCATCAAGAAATGTTCAGATAAGAGAGAGTTATGAGGGAACACTGTTAACTGTTCACTCTCACCGCCATAAGTCAGCACAAGATCAAGCGTGTGATTAAGGCAGTGAGTCGGTCTGTGAACACTCTGAGGAAATCCAACAGAGTCTCATATAGAATTAAAGTTCATATTCAGGCTGTCATTTCCAACATCTACATGAATATTAGAGTCACCCACTACAATGACTTTATCTGTACTCAGCACCAACTGGGATAAAAACTCTGAGAACTCAGACAGGAACTCAGAATAAGGGCCAGGCGGACGATACACAACAACAAACACAAGAGGTTTCTGTGGTTTCCACTTTGGGGAAAACTGAGAAGCAGATATTCAAAAGAGCTCAAACTAATCTTTGGTCTTGGACTGATTAGTAGTCCCAGATAGAATTGAATGGACTGAACTCTGATAACCTCCCTGTTCCTCCTGCTCTCACCCACAGCAGCTCCGCTCGGCCCACATGTTTCCTTGTTCCCTCCCCTTCAGATCTGCAGCTCATGATGGGCGTAACCAACAGGAAGTGAACCGACCGGCTCTGTTCTCTGCACCGACACGTCATTTATAGCTCAGAGCTCAGAGCAGTTTCAGCTTTGAGGAAGTGAAACTCACTCAGTCGCTGCTGCTAAACGGTGAAATGGCGCAGAAAGGAGTTCAGCTGGAAGGAGAAATGCTCCAGTGTTCGATCTGTTTGGATCTGCTGAAGGATCCGGTGACTATTCCCTGTGGACACAGCTACTGCTTTCACTGTGTTAAAGGCTTCTGGGATGGAGAGGATCAGAAGGGAATCCACAGCTGCCCTCAGTGCAGGCAGACATTCACAGCGAGGCCTGTCCCTGTGAAAAGCACCATGTTAGCAGCTTTAGTGGAGCAGCTGAAGAAGACTGGACTCCAAGCTGCTCCTGCTGATCACTGCTATGCTGGAGCTGAAGATGTGGCCTGTGATGTCTGCTCTGGGAGGAAGCTGAAAGCCACCAAGTCCTGTTTATCCTGCCTGGCCTCTTACTGTGAGGAACACCTTCAGCCTCATTATGATTCAGCTCCACTCAGGAAACACAAGCTGGTGGAGCCCTCCAAGAAGCTCCAGGAGAACATCTGCTCTGATCACGATGAGGTGATGAAGATGTTCTGCCGCACGGATCAGAAGTGCATCTGTTATCTCTGCTCTGTGGATGATCATAAAGGCCACGACACAGTGTCAGCTGCAGCAGAAAGGACTGAGAGGCAGAGAGAGCTGGAGGGGAGTCGGCAGCAGATCCAGCAGAGAATCCAGGACGCAGAGAAAGATGTGAAGCTGCTTCAGCAGGAGCTGGAGGCCATCCATCGCTCTGCTGATAAAACAGAGGAGCACAGCCAGAAGATCTTCAGCCAGCTGATCCGTCTCCTCCAGAAAAGAAGCTCTGATGTGAAGCAGCAGATCAGATCCCAGCAGGAAGCCGAAGGGAGGCGAGTCAAAGAGCTTCAGGAGAAGCTGGAGCAGGAGATCACTGAGCTGAAGAGGAAAGATGCTGAGCTGCAGCAGCTCTCACACACAGAGGATCACAGCCAGTTTCTGCACAGCTGGCCCTCAGTGGCAGCACTCAGGGGGGCTACACACTCATCCAGCATCCAGATCCGTCCTCTGAGGCACTTTGAGGATGTGACAGCAGCTGTGTCAGAGCTCAGAGATAAACTACAGGACATCCTGAGAGAGGAATGGGCCAACATCTCACTGAGAGTCGCTGAAGTGGATGTTTTACTGTCACAGCCAGAACCAGAGAGCAGAGCTGGATTCTTAAGATATTCATGTGAAATCACACTGGATCCAAACACAGCAAACACATGGCTGTTACTGTCAGAGGGGAACAGAAAAGTGACAGTAATGGGTCAACCTCAGTCTTATTCTGATCATCCAGACAGATTCACTAACATGTTTCAGGTCCTGAGCAGAGAGAGTCTGACTGGACGTTGTTACTGGGAGGTGGAGATGGGAGGAGGAGGAGAAGTTTATGTAGCAGTCGCATACAAGAACATCAGCAGAGCAGGAGGGATTGAATGTGTATTTGGTTATAATGACAAATCTTGGGTGTTAAGATGTGACCAAAACAGTTATTCATTTAGGTACAACAACATAAAAACCTCCATCTCAGGTCCTCGGGCCTCCAGAGTGGGAGTGTACCTGGATCACAGAGCAGGTATTCTGTCCTTCTACAGCGTCTCTGGAACCATGACTCTCCTCCACAGAGTCCAGACCACATTCACTCAGCCGCTCTGGGCTGGAGTTTGGTTTCCTGGGTTAGTTCCAGGAGCAAGTTGCAAATTTCTCAGCTGAAAAAGGAAGCAGCTGAAGGTGCAGTGAGTTTTAATCTGTGAGTTTTCATTTTGACTCATTCTGTGACTCATTTAGTCCCATCGTGGTGTCATTTCTAAGCTGTTCAGAGACTTTCAGGGAATCAGTGATTTGTTGATGTTGTTCTGTTGACGACTTTCTTTTGTTGGATATCTCGATATTCTTTGACTAAAACCGACGGCCCTGATATTTCTTTATGTTCTGATTTTTACAGCCAAGACTTTCAGCTCAGTTTCATGTTGGAAGACTTTCTGTTGAGTCCAGACGCTCAGCTGACAACAAATGTCTGGATTCAAGGTGACGACGTGATTTAGATTCATCTCCCGAATCTTTTGATTTGTAGTTCTGTTGATGGTTCAGTTTCTTTCAACCGTCTTTACCAAAACTGTTTAATCACAGAAAAAAAGCAGTTTTTTGTCTCTGGTTGCCTTTCTCAGCAGTGATTGTGTTTGTGTCGTCACACAGTGAAGAAAATCTATAACATGATGTAAATACAGGAAAAAGGGATTTTACCTTCTTATCTTGAAAATGTTTTGCTGAGTTGTGCTTAAAAAAAGCAGATTTTTGTCTCATTCTGGACTTTAGATGATTGAATGTGTTGTGTTGCTTCAGATATGAAGTTACTTCTGAATGATGCCTTCACTGTTTTTCTCTCTGGCTTCACAATGAGGCTCATTGATTGTAAAGTTTGAACTCAGATGTGATTAAAACTTCTTGTGTCTGATATCTGAGGTGTGGTCTCTCAGTCTGAAAGAAGCAACTCGCTCCGTCTCATTTTCTTATTTTTTTACCCCTTGTCCTGCCCAGCATTATGGCAGCAGAATTGTAATCTGAATACCGTTAATGCCAAACACATTTGCTATGCCAAGGGAAGCTTTATGAATGTAAAGCTCCCCTTGATGCCCATTAACTCCTTATTTTTATTTATTTAGTTTTGTTACAATACTTAACATGATGTGATGGTGTGATGGTGCCGAACCGGACCGGGGGACAGAGAGAGAGGGAGAGCGAAGAAGGGAAAAAAAGGAAGAGAAACATGAAGAGACAAACATAGAAAACAATGAAAAATCAGACAACCAGCTGCTACACCTGTAAAAACAAAACTGAAGACGATTCACGGCTTTTGTGGGGACATTTGCAAACTTTTTCTTGAAATAGGCTTACACGTTTTTTTTTAAATAAAAAATAATTAAGACAGTCTTTCTTGACTTTACGTAAAATATAAAAAAACCTCTTACGTAAAAAAGTAATACATAATACCCCCCCCCCCCCAAAAGAAAAACAACAGAAATAAAATTCACTTAATTTAACATAAATACTTATAACAATAAAATAACATACTCGGACTCTGACGGCACTCAGGCCTGTGTAAATGAATGAACATGTAGGCCTATACTGAACATCCCATTGAACCTGTAGTTGTCTAACATTAGAGCAGCAAGAAGTGGTTTAATGAAACAAAAACAGTATAAAAAAATCTAAATACTCTTTCTTCACTTCATTTAACTGAAATACTTATTACAAATGAAATGCTTTTTTGACTTCATTAAATCTAACATAAATACTTCTTATAAAAAATAAAGTAGCGTTTCTTGACTCAATTTAACATAAACACTTCTTTAAAAAAAACAAAATACAATAGACATTCTTGACTCCATGCATTTAACTCTGATTGCATGTATCTATATGAATTACGGTAACACTTAAGTTATATGGAACATCTTAATGAACCTGTAGTTGTCCCGCATTAGAGCAGCAAGGAGTGGTTTTACAAAGCAAATCAGAACAAAACCCGTATCTGTATTCATGACTTGGCTTTTAGTTGCATTTATGCGAGAAACTGTGGAGTTTAAGATAAGAATAAATAAATATAACCCTCTAGACCCCAACAGGTCTCACTAATACAAAATGATTATGACTTGATCAGGTGCAGTGACAATGCATCCTTGTTCATATTTCACCAAAAATCATTCCCTTCCAGATATCAAAACCAATCAGATAAACTAGATATACAGTATATAAATATCACTGCAAATATTGAATATCATTTTTTTGGATGAATGTTATTTTAAATCATTCAACAAAACATGGATTTAAATTCTTCTTTTTGTTTGACAGTCCACAGGTCTGGCCAGGGACAGATCCCTACACAAAATAAGACAGCCTGGTTAAACCTCAATATTGTGTTGATCTTAAACTATTTGTCTCCATTCTTGTGCTTTAACTTACTTTAAAACCAACTCCAAGCCTTGCTGCTATAAAATGAAACCAGATCATGTAGGTCAGTCAGTTTAAGTACCCCGGCTAAAGTTATACTTTTAGACCTTTATAATAAAAAAAAAGCTTTTCATCAGTTTCATCTAACGTTACAGTTATGAAATCCTTATGAACTGTGTTGATTATACACTTACTGAAAACCAACAATGATATGCCCCCCCCCCCAAGGGCGTAACTTTGGGTCTACCATTGGGGGGGTTAAACTCGCGGCATATTTATTTATGTATTTATTTATGTATTCATTTTCTTGCTTGCTAATTTGCCATTCCTGTGTTAGAAATACATTGTGATACTTTTACTGATTTAGGCTACTTAACGTAAATGCAGCTGTTCACTTGACTATTTATGCCATAACGACACAGTAGTTAAATTCAGTGTTTAAGCACTAGCCAACAGTGGCAGCTGACAAGAACTTAAAGATTAATCAATTTCATCACTGTATTGGCACCTACATGCAGCAAATGTATTATGCACAATGCAACTCTGGATACATCACACATACAGGGTGGCACACTGGAGAGCAGCTTGCATTCAGACCTGTCACTGATGGTGAACTTGTCTTTAATGTCGGGTGTGTTTCCAGAGCCACTAAAAACAGCTGTAATCAAACCTCTGCTGAAAAAGGACAATCTTGACAAGACACAAATGAACAACTACAGGCCGATCTCAAATCTCCCATTTTTAAGTAAGATCATTGAAAAAGCGTTTTTTCAACCACTTAATTACTTTTTAAAACAAAATAACTGCTATGACACCTTCCAGTCAGGTTTTAGACAGAACCACAGCACTGAGACTGCTCTGACAAAGAGTTTAACAACATATGTCTGAATACAGACGGTGGAAAAATGTCAGTCTGAGTTTTACTGGATCTCAGTGCTGCATTTGATACAGTTGACCACAATATATTACTGAAACGACTGGAAAACTGGGCGGGTTGAACAAATTTCACGGAGAAACATATGTTTTGACTGTTAAGCCCGGTGAAGATTCAACACATTAGCAGTCATTCCAGTTGTCAACGCCACTTAAAAAGGTGATTTTCTCCTCTTCTAGCATTATCCTGACAGGAGAACCATGCCAACTTTGGATGCAGTTATCTTAGCGATAGCAATAGCCTCAATATACATATCGTTGGAAAGCCTAGTTTATGGCCGTTCATGTGAGCACAATAACTTAGTTTTGTCAATTTTACCAAAGCGACTGGTTTCGCCTTGCAGGGTCACATATAAGGAACACATGAGGTGAACGTCTTGGTATGTGCAAGACAACATTCAAGATTTTCGCGCTAGCTTTGTGAACTTTCTGAGCAGCCGTCACAGCCCTTTTCCATCAATTTAACTCTCGTTAATCCACCTCTTAGCACAACAAACCCCAAAAACGTGTGACTGTATTGGAGCAAACAGCAACTTAAGATACAGTTCAGTGACATCGGTTCCACACAGTGATCCCTGGCACCCTCTGGCACCACTCACCAGCGGCTGCGCATAATAGTAGCCTAAACAAACTTTCGCCAGAGAAAGCGGGTTGGGTAATACCAAGTAGTCGGTTTGGGGGGAGGGAGGAGGGGGGGTACATTACAGATTATTTAAAACATGATACTATCTTGAAATGAAATGAATGAATAAAGAAAACAAACAAAAGTTATTCATTCAGAATTTTATGATATTTTTTGATAATTTGATTTGATGATATTGGGGGGGTTAAATGAGCTGGATCTGATTTTTGAGGGGGTCATGACCCCCGTAACCCCCGTGCAAATTACACTCATGGCCCCCCCCCACACACACACACTATCCCAAAACAGTGGTACGTTGAGTTACGAGTTTAATTGGTTCCGTGACAGAGCTCATAAGTCAAATAGCTCGTAGTCCAATCAATATTCACCATTGAAATGAATGGAAATGCCATTAATCCGTTCCATGAAATAAAAATAGACGGAATAACGGCTCTTAAAAAAACTCATATGTCGGGACACTCTTAACTCAAGGTACCACTTTAAAGTGCTACATAATAGCTTCATGCTAACGTGACATTAGCCTTTCATAACTTTAGCCTACTCGTTTAGCCTAACAATTGGCAACAAAATCTCTTCTCTAAATGTGCAGTCTTTAAAAACAATGACTCATTTGGAAATCACATTCAAACTTAACTCAAAATGATGTATTCCACAAAAGTAGGTTCACTCTGACAGTACAACAGGACACTCTCTATGCCTGCCACTCATTTCAAAGACGCCGCGTTTCTCACTCATCTTTCAACGAGACTTGCCTGTCAATCAACTGGAGTGACACCTGAGGTGTCCAATCAGGTTCCAGAGGTGGCCGTTCGGGAGCCGGCTCTTCTTTGGGAGCCGAGCTTCCCATCACTAGCTCCGGCTGTTCGTCTCTGACGTAATATCAAAAACTCAAAGGTCATCAATAAATGTTCAGATAAGAGAGAGTTATGAGGGAACATTGTTAACTGTTCACTCTCACCGCTATAAGTCAGCACAAGATCAAGGGTGTGATTAAGGCAGTGAGTCGGTCTGTGAACACTCTGAGGAAATCCAACAGAGTCTCATATAGAATTAAAGTTCATATTCAGGCTGTCATTTCCAACATCTACATGAATATTAGAGTCACCCACTACAATGACTTTATCTGTACTCAGCACCAACTGGGATAAAAACTCTGAGAACTCAGACAGGAACTCAGAATAAGGGCCAGGTGGACGATACACAACAACAAACACAAGAGGTTTCTGTGGTTTCCACTTTGGCGAAAACTGAGAAGCAGATATTCAAAAGAGCTCAAACTAATCTTTGGTCTTGGACTGATTAGTAGTCCCAGATAGAATTGAATGGACTGAACTCTGATAACCTCCCTGTTCCTCCTGCTCTCACCCACAGCAGCTTGCTCGGCCCACATGTTTCCTTGTTCCCTCCCCTTCAGATCTGCAGCTCATGATGGGCGTAACCAACAGGAGGGGAGCTGATAGGCTCTGTTCTCTGCACCGACACGTCATTTATAGCTCAGAGCTCAGAGCAGTTTCAGCTTTGAGGAAGTGAAACTCACTCAGTCGCTGCTGCTAAACGGTGAAATGGCGCAGAAAGGAGTTCAGCTGGAAGGAGAAATGCTCCAGTGTTCGATCTGTTTGGATCTGCTGAAGGATCCGGTGACTATTCCCTGTGGACACAGCTACTGCTTTCACTGTGTTAAAGGCTTCTGGGATGGAGAGGATCAGAAGGGAATCCACAGCTGCCCTCAGTGCAGGCAGACATTCACAGCGAGGCCTGTCCTGGGGAAAAGCACCAT
Organism: Odontesthes bonariensis; assembly: GCF_027942865.1. Lineage (NCBI taxonomy): Eukaryota > Metazoa > Chordata > Actinopteri > Atheriniformes > Atherinopsidae > Odontesthes > Odontesthes bonariensis. Next base: position 4,481,604 of record NC_134522.1, on the reverse strand, counting down.
GTTAGCAGCTTTAGTGGAGCAACTGAAGAAGACTGGACTCCAAGCTGCTCCTGCTGATCACTGCTATGCTGGAGCTGAAGATGTGGCCTGTGATGTCTGCTCTGGGAGGAAGCTGAAAGCCACCAAGTCCTGTTTATCCTGCCTGGCCTCTTACTGTGAGGAACACCTTCAGCCTCATTATGATTCAGCTCCACTCAGGAAACACAAGCTGGTGGAGCCCTCCAAGAAGCTCCAGGAGAACATCTGCTCTGATCACGATGAGGTGATGAAGATGTTCTGCCGCACGGATCAGAAGTGCATCTGTTATCTCTGCTCTGTGGAGGAACATAAAGGCCACGACACAGTGTCAGCTGCAGCAGAAAGGACTGAGAGGCAGAGAGAGCTGGAGGGGAGTCGGCAGCAGATCCAGCAGAGAATCCAGGACGCAGAGAAAGATGTGAAGCTGCTTCAGCAGGAGCTGGAGGCCATCCATCGCTCTGCTGATAAAACAGAGGAGCACAGCCAGGAGATCTTCAGCCAGCTGATCCGTCTCCTCCAGAAAAGAAGCTCTGATGTGAAGCAGCAGATCAGATCCCAGCAGGAAGCCGAAGGGAGGCGAGTCAAAGAGCTTCAGGAGAAGCTGGAGCAGGAGATCACTGAGCTGAAGAGGAAAGATGCTGAGCTGCAGCAGCTCTCACACACAGAGGATCACAGCCAGTTTCTGCACAGCTGGCCCTCAGTGGCAGCACTCAGGGGGGCTACACACTCATCCAGCATCCAGATCCGTCCTCTGAGGCACTTTGAGGATGTGACAGCAGCTGTGTCAGAGCTCAGAGATAAACTACAGGACATCCTGAGAGAGGAATGGGCCAACATCTCACTGAGAGTCGCTGAAGGGGATGTTTTACTGTCACAGCCAGAACCAGAACCAGGACCAGAACCAGAACCAGAACCAGGACCAGAACCAGAACCAGAACCAGAACCAGAACCAGGACCAGAACCAGAACCAGAACCAGGACCAGAACCTGAACCAGAACCAGAACCAGAACCAGAACCAGAACCAGGACCAGAACCAGAACCAGAGAGCAGAGCTGGATTCTTAAGATATTCATGTGAAATCACACTGGATCCAAACACAGCAAACAGAAAGCTGTTACTGTCAGAGGGGAACAGAAAAGTGACAGTAATGGGTCATCCTCAGTCTTATTCTGATCATCCAGACAGATTCACTGTATGTTATCAGGTCCTGAGCAGAGAGAGTCTGACTGGACGTTGTTACTGGGAGGTGGAGATGGGAGGAGAAGTTTATGTAGCAGTCGCATACAAGAACATCAGCAGAGCAGGAGGGATTGAATGTAGATTTGGTTCTAATGACAAATCTTGGGCGTTAAGATGTGGCCAAAACAGTTATTCATTTTGGTACAACAACAAGGGAACCTCCATCTCAGGTCCTCGGGCCTCCAGAGTGGGAGTGTACCTGGATCACAGAGCAGGTATTCTGTCCTTCTACAGCGTCTCTGGAACCATGACTCTCCTCCACAGAGTCCAGACCACATTCACTCAGCCGCTCTGGGCTGGAGTTTGGTTTCCTGGGTCGTTTGTTTCAGGAAGAAGTTGCAAATTTGTCACCTGAAAAAGGAAGCAGCTGAAGGTGCAGTGAGTTTTAATCTGTGAGTTTTCATTTTGACTCATTCTGGGACTCATTTAGTCCCATCGTGGTGTCATTTCTAAGCTGTTCAGAGACTTTCAGGGAATCAGTGATTTGTTGATGTTGTTCTGTTGACGACTTTCTTTTGTTGGATATCTCGATATTCTTTGACTAAAACCGACGGCCCTGATATTTCTTTATGTTCTGATTTTTACAGCCAAGACTTTCAGCTCAGTTTCATGTTGGAAGACTTTCTGTTGAGTCCAGACGCTCAGCTGACAACAAATGTCTGGATTCAAGGTGACGACGTGATTTAGATTCATCTCCCGAATCTTTTGATTTGTAGTTCTGTTGATGGTTCAGTTTCTTTCAACCGTCTTTACCAAAACTGTTTAATCACAGAAAAAAAGCAGCTTTTTGTCTCTGGTTGCCTTTCTCAGCAGTGATTGTGTTTGTGTCGTCACACAGTGAAGAAAATCTATAACATGATGTAAATACAGGAAAAAGGGATTTTACCTTCTTATCTTGGAAATGTTTTGCTGAGTTGTGCTTAAAAAAAGCAGATTTTTGTCTCATTCTGGACTTTAGATGATTGAATGTGTTGTGTTGCTTCAGATATGAAGTTACTTCTGAATGATGCCTTCACTGTTTTTCTCTCTGGCTTCACAATGAGGCTCATTGATTGTAAAGTTTGAACTCAGATGTGATTAAAACTTCTTGTGTCTGATATCTGAGGTGTGGTCTCTCAGTCTGAAAGAAGCAACTCGCTCCGTCTCATTTGCTTATTTTTTTACCCCTTGTCCTGCCCAGCATTATGGCAGCAGAATTGTAATCTGAATACCGTTAATGCCAAACACATTTGCTATGCCAAGGGAAGCTTTATGAATGTAAAGCTCCCCTTGATGCCCATTAACTCCTTATTTTTATTGATTTAGTTTTGTTACAATACTTAACATGATGTGATGGTGTGATGGTGCCGAACCGGACCGGGGGACAGAGAGAGAGGGAGAGCGAAGAAGGGAAAAAAAGGAAGAGAAACATGAAGAGACAAACATAGAAAACAATGAAAAATCAGACAACCAGCTGCTACACCTGTAGAAACAAAACTGAAGACGATTCACGGCTTTTGTGGGGAATCCAGCCTTAGAGGCACCAGGAGCACCAGGAAGCAGCAGTGTTGCCATAGTTACTTTGAAACAGTAATCTGACTACTTCTTTAAAAAGTAACTTAAGCCCTTTTTCCATCAGATTCTGTAGCGAATTAAAAGTTATATCGCATTACTTTGTTGCGATATATAATAGCCGGCTTATAATAGCCGTCAGAAATTTAAGAAGGAGGATGAGAGCGAGGCGAGAATTAATTATGCTGCTTCAGGACCACCTTGCCATAGCTCCTCAGAGGGCATCACCACAACCATGGCAGCGAACAAGATCTAGCCTATGGTGGGAAAATGATGTCCTGGCACATTTCACGGACCGTGAATGGTTGACGTCGTTCCGTATGATGAGGCAGACGTTTGAGCGTCTTTGTGACAACTTGCCATCACTTCGGCCGAACCCATCCAGCCGTAGGCCACCCGTACCTCACAACAAGAGGATCGCCATTGCGATTTACAAGTTGGCCAGCTGTTGTGAGTACAGGGTGGTGGCGGGGAAATTTGGGGTCAGCATCACAACGGTCCACCGATGTGTATACGCGACGTGCCGAGCCATCACATCAGACCTCCTTCATCTGTATGTAAAGATGCCGTCGGCTGACGAGGCTCAACAGATCGCCTACAGAAATGCCACGAAACACCACATCCCGCAGGTAGGTTATGTAAACTCGTTATGTCATTCTGCATCTGATGGGTCTTCTTTTTGAAGTAGGCAATTAGCTTGTCGTAAAAGATGCATACAGGGAGTTCAATAACTGTAATTTAATAAACAAAATAGAACAATGCAAGAGAGCTTGTCTACATTTCTGTAGGCCTCCAGTTATTCTGATCACTTGCTGTTTTTAGCCTATCAGCTCCACCTTGTGGAGGGGTTGAGCATTGGATTACATTGAACATTTTTCCTCCCCTCTCTGTAGATCTATGGAGCAATAGATGGGTCCTATATCCCCATTCTCCCTCCCCTGGATGGATACAGGGACTACATCAACAGGAAGCGCTGGGCCTCTGTGATCTTACAGGCAGTGGTGGATGATCGTGGACTATTTCGAAACATATTTGCTGGAATTCCTGGGAGCAGCCTCGATGCCGCTGTGCTGAGACAGTCCAGTCTATACGAAAAAAAAAAAAATACAAAAATGATGCACATTTGGTGAGGGGAGCCATACTTAACCATGTGCAAAATCACATGCACCTTTGAGTGTGTTACATACAAATTGTACACAAGAACCTTTTTAAATGTTAAATGTTAAACATTTATTAAATATTTTTGAACATGGACATGCAAGAACTGTATTCCTTTATACATTTTTTTAAATATAAATATATAGGTAAAAAAAAAACTTCAGGTTTTAACTTTAGCAGTTCATACGAACATAAAAACACAAAACTGCACCAATTAAGAACCTATAAATATACATGTAGGTGCATACATACTTAAATAAATAAATAAATAACAGTAATAGTGTATGCAAGTCTGTAATTCATATGAACATTAAGCATAAGATCACACACACTATTCCAACAAATGGTAATAGTAACACTACTATATAGTAAATAGTGTTACTATTACCATTTGTTGGAATAGTGTGTGTGATCTGCAGACTTGCATACACTATATATGTAAATATTATATTACATAATATATTACAATATACATGTTCATTAACAGTAATATATAAATATTGCGTTAAAGTTATATTAAGTTATATATATTAAGTTAATATAAAGTTAAATAAATTGATTGCTTTGCAAAAATGTGACAATATGAAAGAACAAAAACTGCCATATGTCAATAACCTACATTACCTACATAACCTACTCAGTTCAGAGCTGGGTGTATATATTGCCATTTAAGATGGAGTTTGCGTAGCTCTGCTGCTGTGGTTGTGGTTGTGGTTGATGCTGATTCTGCATGTACAGAAAGGACTGGTAGCTGTTGGGACCAGGCTGGGTGTGGGGATAGGGAAAGGGTGGTTGGAAGGAAGCTGAGGTTGTCTGCTTCTCAATACAGTCAACCAGTCGGTTGACTGAAGAGACAATTGATTTCAGCATGTCTCTATCTCTCTCTTCCTGTCTCTCGTGCCGCTCCATCATCTCTGACAGCTTGTCATTAAGCTGCTGGGCTGGAGTCACCTTTCTCTTCAGTGGCCTCCTGAAAAGGCTACCTACCGGGGTAACCGGTGTGACGGACGCAGGAGTGTCAGGGATGTCCATCTCACTATCAGTCTCCATAGCAGCGTCTTTAAAAAGAAATATAGAATGACAACAGATTAGTATTAGGCTACTAAAACAGTACCATTAAATAAACTGCAGTCTTCCACTAGCCTAGAAAACTGGTCAACCTTGTCCAACAGCCATCTGCTGTCTAATACAAGCGAGCCCAGGCTAAAATTCTCATAATTACTCTATCAAACAGTGCTGGTGTGTGAACGTGGGAATGTGTGTGTCTGTGTGTTGTGTGTGTTTTGAAAGCGCTTTGAGTCAACTTCATAGTTGTGATACGGCGCTATACAAATACATGTTGTATTGTATTGTATCATAAGATTAGAAATCTGATATGGATTGATTTACCATCATCATCATCATCATCATCATCGTCCTCTAACACTGCGTTGGCAGGGCCTGGGTCTTCATTTGAAGAAACTGGAGTAACTGGAAATCATTAATAATAGGATTTAGTACATTTAGCTAATAAATGGATTAATAAATAACACACCTCTCCACATATGACTTAACATTTGTCCTTGTAGTACAGCATGTCAACATTTTCACATTATTAAGCTATTTTTGACAGGGGTGAGCCCCTTATCCAGTCATCTATTTACATTGCACAGGTCTGCCAAAGAGTTTTGCCAATTGAACGAGCATGCTCTTCGACTGGCTGATTTACTACTACCTCACGGTTAATACTATATAATATAATAATTACTCCTCGGCCAGCACTCAGCAAGATGCTAACGTCATATCGTTGCTAAAAACAGCTAACAGGCCAATCTCTCTCTCTCTCTCTCTCTCTCACACACACACACACACACACACACACACACACACACACACACACACACACACACACACACACACACACACACACACACACAATTCCTCTCAACGCCTCTCTAGTGCCAAACGGTGGACAGTTTTTTGAAGACATCTGCGTTTCTCTGCCTCTTCCCATCCAGGGCCCAAACAACGTCGACCTCCCGAATTGTGTTTATAAAAAGCAGAGTCTCTGCTCTCGACCAGTTGTTTCTTTTATCATCGGACATTGTTGTTACCAGTTGTTACTAGTTGTTAATGCTTCTTCTTCTTCTTCTTCTTTAATGGCGAATCGCATCCCCTTGGAGCATATATCGCCACCTACTGTTGTTTTATTTGATGTTCACCTTAAATCCTTGTCCTCAGACCAGTGTTTTTGAGGAACGTGAAGATCAGCTTGTTTACTTCTTTTCTGGATTTACTTTCATATATTGCCTTGAAGTCCATGTCCTTGATGTTAAAGTGTTCCAGTGCAGTTTTCAGCATGAGTCTTTGCCTTGTATATTCCGGGCAGCTAAAAAATACATGATGTATTGTCTCTTGTTGTTGGCAACCATTGCACTTGCCAGTTGGATGTTTTCCAATCAGATGCATTGTTGAATTTAACCCAGTGTGTCCTAATTTTATCCTGCTGTTAATGCTCTGTTCTCCTCTACTACTCCCCCAAGTGCTTTCCGTTCCTACTTCCCTTTGTATCTGGTGTAAATGTCTTCCTTTAGTGTTACTGTCCCACCCCTTTTGCCATTGTTGCTTGATGACAGCTTTTGTAACCGATTTGATTTCTGCTCTACTGATGGGTACCATTATATCAATCTGATTCTCTTTCAAGCCATATTTTGCCATTTGATCCACTATCTCATTCCCTCTAATTCCCACATGCGCTGGAACCCACACAAATTGAACAATAATTCCCAAATGCAGTAGCCTAAACATGATGTGTATAATTTCCTGTAAAATATCCTGCCGACATTCTGAAGAGAAGTTGTTTATACTCTCCAAAGCTGCGCTGGAGTCAGAGCAAATGACCACTCGCATTGGCTGTACTTCCTCTATCCACTGAAGTGCTAGTGAGATAGCCATCATCTCTACTGTGTATACTGCTAAGTGATCACTCGTTCGCTTCCCCACTTTCACCTTTAATTCAGGAACATAAAATGCACAACTAGTTTGCCCACTTTCTGGATTTTTGGATCCATCTGTAAATACTTGTATAAACTGCCCATATTGTTCATGTATAACAGTGTTCACATAAGCCTGCACATTGATTTTATTTTTCATTGACTGTACCTGTTTTAATAATGCTAAATCTACTATAGGTTGAGGTAGCAACCATGGTGGAACAGCTGATACCACCACCGTGGGACTAATATTCCATTCTTTAACTTTGAATTCCTTACATAACTCCGAAACACAACCACAAAAACTTTCTTTTTTAATTTTGTTACTTTCCCAACTTGTTTTTACAGCTTGTTTAGTAGGGTGAGTATCTTTATGGCCCTGTAGATTTGCCCAGTAGTTAACAATTAACTGTTTTCTCCTTAATGAAATAGGTATTTCTCCGACCTCTACCTGAAGTGCCGACACTGGTGTAGATCTGACTGCCCCACAGCATATCCTTAGTGCTTGTGCCTGAATTCTATCTAATTTTTGTAGTGACGAGTATGCAGCTGAACCATACACTATTAGTCCGTATTCTATGACTGATCTAATTAGAGCTGTGTATACGTTCCTCAAAGCAGCTCTATCAGCCCCCCACTTAGTGCCTGCCAAGCACCTCATAACATTTAAAACCTTTTTACATTTATCTACTACTTTATCGATGTGAATACTCCATGTGACTCTCTCATCCAACCATATTCCTAGAAACTTAAATGTCTTGACTTTCTTTAGTTCTTGTCCATAAAGTTTTAACCTAACCTCCTCACCTATCCTTTTCCTCGTAAAAAATAACGTTTCAGTTTTTTCCACCGACAATCTAAACCCCCATGTCAGAGACCAGTTTTCAATTTCCTTGATGGCTTCCTGAATCTTACCTACAATATAATTTATATTTCTGCCCCTTTTCCAAATAGCTCCATCATCTGCAAAAAGTGACTTACCAATATGAGATCCTACTTGTGTATATATATCATTTATCATAATAGAAAACAAAAGAGGACCAATTACACTCCCCTGCGGGGTTCCATTCTCAACTTCATGCCTTCGAGAATATGAATTGACAACTCGGACTCTGATAGCACGGCCAAACAAAAAATCCTTAATCCAATTATATACGTTACCTCCCAGACCCATATTATCCAGTTTAATTAATAATCCTTCCTTCCACATCATATCATAAGCTTTCTCCACATCAAAGAACACAGCTACAACACACTCCTTGTTCGCTTGGGCTTTCCTGACTTCAGTTTCCAGGCACAACAGTGGATCTAACGTACTCCGCCCTCTTCTAAACCCACTCTGATAAGGAGTCATTAATTCATTTTTTTCAACATAGTATGTCAGCCTTTCTGTTATCATTCTTTCCATAACTTTACATAAGTGCGATGTCAGAGCTATAGGTCTATAACTGTCTGGACTGGTTGGATCTTTCCCAGGTTTTCTAATAGGAATAATGACAGACTCTTTCCATATTATTGGCAGCTTCCCTTTCTCCCAAATCTTATTGTACATCTCCAGCAGCTTTCCTAATGCAAATTCACTTAATTTGGCCAACATTATGTAACATACATTATCCTTCCCAGGAGCAGTCATTTTACACTTACTTAGTGCTCTTCTCAACTCTTGAATAGAAAAAGGTACATTTACAACACTCTGTGACAAACTTCTTTCCTCATATACATTAGGATGCTCCTCTAACACTTCCTGTCTCCTGATCTTACCTTCTTCTGTCAAATTTTCCGAAGAATGAACTTTGACAAAATTCTTAGCTAGAATTTCTGCCTTCTCCATAGCACCAGTGGCAATTTCCCCTCCTTTCTCTAACACTGGCAGGTTACTCTGCTGTCTAATTCCCCTCATCTTCTTAATCATTCCCCATACTTTATCTAATGGCGTAGTTCTCCCAATACTTGAACAGAATCCTCTCCAACACTCCCTTTTTGCTCTTTTAACAATTTTCCTTACCTGAGCCTGTGCCTTTTTATATTCTAATAAATTGTATACTGAATGTGTTTTTCTTAACTTTCGAAACAGCCTGATTTTACTTCGGATTGCATCATTACATTCTTTGTTCCACCAAGGTACCATCTTAACACATTTACTAAGTTTACCAGTTTTATTCCCAATAGTTTGATTAGCACTTTTAATTATATTTGACGTAAATTGCTCATTTATTTCATCAATACTTCCTGCCATATCTATCTTAACAAATTCACTATCACACAACTTAGCAAACACCTCCCAATTTGATTTAGAAAAAGTCCATCTCATGATACCGTCTAGCTCAACCACATTACTTATATTAAACTTGACTATAATCGGAAGATGATCACTCCCAATACTGTTATCTGCCAATATTTCCCACCTGCTACCAGAAGCTAATTCACTTGTTACCAGAGTTAGATCGATCGCAGACTCTGTTCCATCTCTAAAATTGATTCTTGTACCTTGCCCATTATTTAAACAAACTAATTCCATTGCCTCCATTAATTCCTCCACTACCTGTCCATTGTAATCTGTTGATTTCCCTCCCCATATTGTATTATGTGCATTAAAATCACCACACCATATTACTTCATTTCCTTGACTGAGTCTTTCTAATTCCTCTATTTTGAGTTTTTTACATGGATTGTAAAAATTCAGGACACTAGTTTTCCTTTTATTAATCCAAACTTCTACACCCACTATTTCTAAATCAAAATTGTTCTTAAATGTTATCCTACTATAAGACATTACTTCTTTGATAAAGATTGCACATCCCCCTCCCTGACCATTATTTCTATCTTGTCTTATAGCACTATATCCCCCAATACTGAAGTCCAAATGAGTCTTCAGCCATGTTTCTTGGATACAAATAACGTCTGGTTTTTCTTTTAACTGGTATATATAGGTCTTGAATTCTTGTCCATTTGCAATAAGGCTTCTAGCATTCCATTGCAGAATGAGAAAAACCATTAATCTACTCACCTATCTGTGACTCATCATTATTGGTGGCTAGCATATCATGTATCATTTCAACGGTTATATCCTTTATCCCCAAAAATTCACCTGCTGCTTCCACTATTGTTTTCAGTCTTGACCTCTTTTTTGTTTGCTGTAAAGCAACATTCACCACTTTTCCAATAAAGGCCACAAATTTGTACTTATTAACAATCAATGCATCCTCTCCTATCACACACTTATGTGAACACTTTGTGGGGCTTTCCTTTGCCTGTGGGAGTTTGGGAAAATCTTTTGACGAGAATATACTTGCTGCTACTTGGGATTTTCTAGCTATGTTTAATGATACCTTTTCTGTTGCTTCAGCATATGAGACTTTATTTTGCACTTTGTATCTCTGCACCTCCTTGGCCTTTTTCTGCACTTCACAGCCCTGATATGCAGCACTATGTTCCCCACCACAGTTACAACATTTCACCTTCGCCCCTGCATCACAACTACCATATTCATGTTCCCCTGCACATGTTGGACACCTGGGCTTAGTTGCTTTGCACTTATCTGCCACATGCCCAAACCTTTGGCATTTAAAGCACCGCAGAGGTTTAGGGATGAATTCTCTTACTTGAAAGCTCATGCAACCTATCATTATTTTCTGTTGGATTGTTTTTTCAAACTGAAGAAGAACAGACAAACTATCCACTATCTTGCCCTGATACCTAGTAGGAAGACGCTTAACTACAGACACCTTTCCCCCTTTAATTTCTTTCTTTAGATCTTCAATGCTGATTTCTACCGGAACTCCACTGATAACTCCAAGTATTTTCCAATTTGCCCCAGGGACATGGCATTTAATTTGAACTTCGTTCAAGGTCTTCATTTTCAGTAACTTTTCCTGTTGTTTTGCATTTATCATTTCTACCAACATCCGTCCTTTGCTCAGAAATCTTGCTCGCTTTATCGCTCCAATTTCTTTGTGCATCGCTTTAGTCAGGGCCACTGGATGTAGCTTAGCTGCGGATTGCTCACCAAACTCCACAATCACTTTCCACTCTTCCTTCTCAATCCTTTTCTTTGTTCTCTTCATTTCATTCTGTGAATCAGATTCACTGAGACTGTCACTTGACATATCTATCTTCTTTCTTGATGTCTTTTTCCTTACTTCATTCCATCCTCCTTCTCTTTCAGATGCACTTTCCATTTCCTCCTCTCCAGGACTCAAAGACGCCATTCCTCTTACTCCGTTGTCAGTTGTTAATGCTGTTTTGATACCAACAGGATAGGTGAAATGGGGCGGCTGAGCGGCTCAACAACAACATTCGAATCCTCGCGCTTTACCAATACCATCTGCGCATGCGTGGCTAGTCTGAATCGAATTAACCTTTTCCATCACTTCTGTAGCGATACAACTTTAGCCTGACTACGTCATACTCACGATTCTAGTCAGAATGTGAGTCTGATACAGCTAGATGGAGTTTTGAGTATGGGCACAGCCCTTTTACAGACAGCCGTTCCACTTCCTATTCGCCCCATTATAAAAAATTTGGCTGCAGTTCAGTTGATTTTCTCTGGGGGCGCTGGCGAGCGAGTGCAGAATGACCATTTTCCATAGGGCTGACGCTAATAACTCAAAAAATGTCCCCGCTAGCGGCTGAAACCTGAAAATAATACTGTGATTTCTGACAGAGGGATGTGGATTTATATCGAAAGTACAATAACCTGGGAGTTATAGCTTTCTGTTTTCTTACAGGTCAGGCATTTGCGAGTCAGTCTCCGCTAGCATCTAGCTAACGGAATCTGAAGAACGCACGGCTGATTACGACCGGCTGCTTTACGGCACTCGTCCACTGTGCCAGAGTGCTAACCTGGTGCCGCTAACAACAACCAAAGCTAAACCAGAGGCTAGTCAGAGAGTATGTAAAAGGGCTGTGCTGAAATCTGTAACTATTTGAGCTAACACCTCTCTGCTAGCTCAGCGCTAGGACTGACCATGCCGTAAAGTGATGCCACATGCGTGACGTCACTCGGGATGCAATACTGACAATAAATGTGTATTTTAAACAAATCTAGTGAGTCTAAAAAAATCAAACCAAGTGCCGTTTGAAAGGATCATTTATCCTGCCTTTAGGAAAATTAAAATGAAAAAATATAAAAAATTCTATCCAAAGCAATGGCTGCATCTAAGGTGGATTTCATAGTACCACCATAGAGTTCGGCGTGCTCTGCACTGCTTCGTTGGCGCCCCTAGAGTGCAGTACCACCCGGAAAAAGCCGCCAGTTTTCCCTCTCCTCATAATAGAGACTCTCTGGTATGGGGCCGCGTGTTTCAACCGAACCAGGAGAAAAAATGCCTCTTGGCTCAATTGGATAGACCTTCAACCAATCAGAGCAACGTAGTATGTGACGTAGATTAAGCAACACACACTTGTTGTAGGAAGGACGGCAAAAACATCTTTTCTATCGATAAAAGCCTTTATCGCGTTCCTCTGTTCGTCTTTCAAAACGAATGCAATGTGGAGATCCTGTAGAACAGACTCGATGGCAGAATCTACACACCCTAGCTCTCCAGCGGCAGCCATGTTTGTTTCAAACGAAGTCAAACCAAGCGCTCTTTAGTGACGTAGTCGATAATGTCCCTGTTGATCATCTGTCCATCATCGTATAAAGCCCGCCCTGGCAATCTGATTGGGTCGACCGATTCTTGGTCGGGCATAATGATTTCCAAACTGAGCAGAGCCAGACCGAACTTCCCAACCAAAAATTTTATGGGCGGGGCTAAGTTTGCACCCAGGCTAATACAACTTAGCCCTGAACCACCTATTTCGAGCGAATTGATTTAATGCGACAAAACAGGCGTTCTAGCAATTTAACCGTTTTTCCATCACATGTATCGCACTAACTTCTTGATGCGCATCAAATTAAAGCGAATCATGTCGTTGATGGAAAAAGTAACTTAGTTAAGTTACTGGCTACTTGCTGTTAAAAGTAACTAAGTTAGATTACTTTTAGTTACTCTCAGCAGAGGCTGATCCCCCGCCCCTATAACATGAAAATGACTACCAGTTCTGCCAATACTAACTTTATTGACATTTATTTTAACCGGAACATCAAAAATGACACTGACATTTGCAAACTTTTTCTTGAAATAGGCTTACATGTTTTTTAAATAAAAAATAATTAAGACAGTTTTTCTTGACTTTACTTAAAATATAAAAAAAACCTCTTACGTAAAAAAGTAATACATAATAATCCCCCCCCCCCCAAAAAAAAACAGAAATAAAATTCACTTCATTTAACATAAATACTTATAACAATAAAATAACATACTCGGACTCTAACGGCACTCAGGCCTGTGTAAATGAATGAACATGTAGGCCTATATTGAACATCCCATTGAACCTGTAGTTGTCTAACATTAGAGCAGCAAGAAGTGGTTTAATGAAACAAAAACAGTATAAAAAAATCTAAATACTCTTTCTTCACTTCATTTAACTGAAATACTTATTACAAATTAAATGCTTTTTTGACTTCATTAAATCTAACTTAAATACTTCTTATAAAAAATAAAGTAGCGTTTCTTGACTCAATTTAACATAAACACTTCTTTAAAAAAACAAAATACAATAGACATTCTTGACTCCATGCATTTAACTCTGATTGCATCTATCCATATGAATTACGGTAACACTTAAGTTATATTGAACATCTTAATGAACCTGTAGTTGTCCCGCATTAGAGCAGCAAGGAGTGGTTTTACAAAACAAATCAGAACAAAACCCGTATCTGTATCCATGACTTGGCTTTTAGTTGCATTTATGCGAGAAACTGTGGAGTTTAAGATAAGAATAAATAAATATAACCCTCTAGACCCCAACAGAATTTTACAACAATGCTCCAGATCCCTGGGAATTCCCAAAGAAATGGGCAATTTGAGAAACATTTCAAAGAATTTGTTCAGTTAGCAAAGCACGGCATATGATAGGCCTACAGAGGTTAGACACTTTGACTTGCGCCATCAGTCATTCACTCGCAGCGATGCAGACAAACGGACGGTCATATCACGTAACCTGCTGATAATTATGGGCCCAAGCCAGTATGACAGTCAAGTTTTTGAGCGAAAAATGTCCCGTTTATCTTGCTGTATCCACCCGTTGACCAATAAAAGTTTAAACAAACCTGATTGATCGTCAGACCCGTCGCTCTGCAGAAATGTTTGTATGCTAGTCGCCTACAACTGCAGCTGTTACTGGATTACCCAAAGCTACAACTGACGAAGTATACATATAGATAAACACCCGTACACTCATTCAGATATCGTATGTAGGTACTAGAAGATGTAATACAGTACAAAGACGTTAACAAGTCATCTTTGAGTCATCAATTGCGACCAGGTAAGATAAACAGCTAGCTAGCCCTCTCCATAGCACTGCCTGAAACGTAGGCTATATGTTATAAAGTTAGCACGAATAGCTAAACCTATCAACTATCGTCTGTGACGGGCACTGATGAAAACTGTGGTTTAGATTGGTGTATTTATTTAAAATGATTAGGGAAAGTGAGTAAAATGTAACAAATGATATCGCTGGTGTTTCACATGTTAGTGGGACAGATCACTTTTACTGGGTAGGTAGATGTAAAACAACGAGTGACTTCAGGCAAACCTGCTCCCGTCGCGGACACTGATATAACTCATAAGAAAACGAAATTATCCCAAATTATTTCAATACAAATGTATGGTTATAATCATGAATATATGTTTACAAGTCAAATATATGTATTGGGCTTGTAAGTAACATTCAGAAATAACATGTTAGCTTCTGTATGGTCACTATAACATGCCGGCCAGCGGCGGCCGTTACAGGAGAATAAAGGACGGCCGCTACGGGGTATACGTTCCCCCGAAATGCAGAAATAGTAACGCACGATGTTTTAGATAAGTAACTTCATTCTGCCTACTAGTTTTGAAATAGTAGTTGCGTTAGACTACTTGTTACTGAAAAAAGTAACGAGTCCGACTACAGTAACGCGTTACTAAGTAGCGTTACTAAGTAGCATTACTAAGTAGCATTACTAAGTAGCATTACTAAGTAGCATTACTAAGTAGCGTTACTAAGTAGCATTACTAAGTAGCGTTACTAAGTAGCGTTACTAAGTAGCGTTACTAAGGAGCGATACTAAGTAGACCACCTTCTTCACGCAGAGAAGGGAAGAGAAAAGCCTGTGGGACTCCTCCTGATCGAAGCCCAGGTCAGAGAATAACAGCTCGTCCCGACTTCAGCCCGCTGTTGCCATGGAAACCCACCAGCCTCCGATAACAAACGGTTATCCAGAAGAACAAACATCACGTGCTTCGGGTCCCTGCCACCAAGTAAGGTCTCGTCTCTCCTTCTCAGACATGGTGCTGTGTTGGCCCCTTTAATATGCTGTCAGAGTTAATTAGCCGATACTGAACTCAGGGTAGCGAGAGGCCAGACTTAATAAACTTTAGGATTTCCCCATTCATCCCATTCCATCCTAGCTACATCTCTCTTTTAACCCGCATTTTATTATAAAGACTGCAAATTATTACATTACATTACATTACGGTCATTTTGCAGACGCTTTTAACCAAAGCGACTTACAATAAGTGTGTTCCACATCGGTAGGCAAAAGAACTTCAGGTCACAAGAAATCATAAGTGCATTTCCTTCCAATACCAAACAGCTAAGAGCAAAACTAGTGCTAGAGTAAGTGCGATAACCAACCAGCCTCTCACCGACTGCACACCAGTCAGGGGATGCAAACCCTGGTTCGGGTAGGGGAAGAAATAAAAGAGGTAAGAAAAGCAGGAATGGGATTCAAACCCTGGTTCGGGTAGGGGAAGAAATAAAAGAGGTAAGAAAAGCAGGAATGGGATGCAAACCCAGGTTCGGGTAGGGGAAGAAATAAAAGAGGTAAGAAAAGCAGGAATGGGATTCAAACCCTGGTTCGGGTAGGGGAAGAAATAAAAGAGGTAAGAAAAGCAGGAATGGGATTCAAACCCTGGTTCGGGTAGGTGGTAATGAAAATATAGAGGGTGCCAGTGGTGGAGGAAACAATAAGTGCGTAAGGAACTAGCACGGCGCAGGTGCTGTCCTAAGAGGGCGGATCAGGGAAGTTTTTCTTGAAGAGGTGGGTTTTCGGCCTACGGCGAAAGATGGGCAGCGACTCAGCTGTCCTGATGCCAGTCGGGAGATCGTTCCACCATCGGGGTGCCAGAACAGAGAAAAGCCGTGACCGTGTCGATCGTGCGCAGGGACCCCTGAGTGACGGGGCAGCCAGGCGCCTGGTGGCCGCAGAGCGAAGCGGTCGGGCGGGGGTGTAGGGCTTGACCATAGCCTGGAGGTATGAAGGAGCTGTTCCTTCCACTGCCCTGTAGGCCAGCACCAGAGTCTTAAACTGGATGCGAGCAGCTACAGGGAGCCAGTGTAGAGAGCGGAGATGGGGAGTGGTGTGGGAGAACTTGGGGAGGTTGAACACTAGACGAGCAGCAGCTTTCTGAACCAGCTCCAGAGGTCTGATGGCAGATGCCGGGGCGCCAGCAAGGAGCGAGTTGCAGTAGTCCAGGCGGGAGATGACAAGAGCCTGGATGAGCACCTGTGCTGCCTTGTCGGTGAGGAAGGGGCGAATCCTCCGGATGTTGTAGAGGAGGAATCGGCAGGAACGGGTCACTGATGCGATGTTTGGCGAGAACGACAGTTCGTCGTCCAGGGTCACACCCAGATTCCTCGCGGTCCGGGTTGATGTCACCACAGAGTCATCCATGGTGATGGCCAGGTCTCTGAACGGGCAGCCCTTCCCCGGGAAAAACACCAGCTCAGTCTTGTCCAGGTTGAGCTTAAGGTGGTGCATCGACATCCACCCTGAGATGTCTGCCAGGCACGCAGCAATGCGTGCCTCCCCTTGGGTGTCAGAAGGGGGAAAAGACAGAATCAGCTGGGTGTCGTCCGCATAGCAGTGGTAGGAAAAGTTATGGGAGTGGATGACAGAACCAAGAGATGATGTGTAGAGGGAGAAAAGAAGAGGACCCAAGACCGAACCTTGGGGAACCCCGGTGGTGAGCCTACGTGGCTTCGACACAGACCCTCTCAGTGTGACCTGGTAGAAGCGATCTGTCAGGTAGGATGAGAACATGGAGAGTGCAGAGCCAGAGACCCCCATTCCCTCCAGGGTAGAGAGAAGGATGTCATGGTTCATTATCTCTATTCTGTCCTCTTTATCAACTGTTGGCATATAATTGTGAAAGACTGTTTAAATAAAAGTTTTGTAAATGATCAGAGCGTCACAGAAATTCTTAAGTGTCGGATATCCCTTCAGACAGAATTCGACTTCAGTGAGACTTTTCCCTCATAACTTTTAACAGTTTCTCCTCCCAGGACTGTAACGCAATTAAGGTTATGGATATGGCAGGTGGTGCCCCTTTCTTTTATTAATATTAAGCATATTAATCCATTTTCACGTGTAAAATCGCTACAGTTTCGTCTGCATAACTGTGATAATTGATGTTAAAGTTCTGCAATATCTGACCCAAAGGGAGCATATACAAGTTAAACAGAAGAGGTCCAAGAATTGACCCCTGGGGGACTCCACGAGTCATGGCCACTCGCTCAGATTCATAGCTGCCAATTGTAACAAAATAACTCCGGCCTTCTAAGTAGGACCTGAACCAGTTAAGGACCGCTCCAGAAAGTCCAGCCCAGTTTTCCAGCCTGTGCAACAGGATTCATCCTTTTTTAGAGAAGATATGTGTTAGTTGTAATTTATCTTTTTAACTTTGATAACTGAACCTTGTTGATCTAAAGGCAACCTTTTTATAAGGTTTTTCATTCTAAAGATCGTTTTCTGTGACTCAAACAGGTGGTAAAGTACAAAGAAATTACCGTTGAAGCCTAAAAAGTGAAGAGAACCAAACAGACAATAAACATGCAGCAGAAACCTTTAATGTCTGTTAATCATCTCAGAAAAGTTCATCAGTTCATTCTCTGAAATCAGATCCGAACAACTCGATGAGTTGGACTTTGAGCTGTTTTTACATCTTTATGATGAATAAAACCGCCCAGTTTTTATTACTTACTGGATATTATCTCAAGTTTCTCCTCCTCCTGGAAAGATTAGAGCCTGATGACACACGTTAAAGTCCAAAGTGTTCAGAGTGCCAGCTGTGAGGAGTCCTTTATAGCAGGAACAGACGACTCAGTCGCTGATCTGAGAGGAGAAATGGCGCAGAAAGGAGTTCAGCTGGACCGAGAAAGCTTCTCTTGTTCGATCTGTTTGGATCTGCTGAAGGATCCGGTGACTATTCCCTGTGGACACAGCTACTGCTTTCACTGTGTTAAAGGCTTCTGGGATGGAGAGGATCAGAAGGGAGTCCACAGCTGCCCTCAGTGCAGGCAGACATTCACAGCGAGGCCTGTCCTGGGGAAAAACACCATGTTAGCTGATTTAGTGGAGCAGCTGAAGAAGACTGGACTCCGTGCTGCTCCTGCTGATCACTGCTATGCTGGAGCTGAAGATGTGGCCTGTGATGTCTGCTCTGGGAGGAAGCTGAAAGCCACCAAGTCCTGTTTATCCTGCCTGGCCTCTTACTGTGAGGAACACCTTCAGCCTCATTATGATTCAGCTCCACTCAGGAAACACAAGCTGGTGGAGCCCTCCAAGAAGCTCCAGGAGAACATCTGCTCTGATCACGATGAGGTGATGAAGATTTTCTGCCGTACGGATCAGAAGTGCATCTGTTATCTCTGCTTAATGGATGATCATAAAGGCCACGACACAGTGTCAGCTGCAGCAGAAAGGACTGAGAGGCAGAGAGAGCTGGAGGGGAGTCGGCAGCAGATCCAGCAGAGAATCCAGGACGCAGAGAAAGATGTGAAGCTGCTTCAGCAGCAGCTGGAGGCCATCCATCGCTCTGCTGATAAAACAGAGGAGCACAGCCAGAAGATCTTCAGCCAGCTGATCCGTCTCCTCCAGAAAAGAAGCTCTGATGTGAAGCAGCAGATCAGATCCCAGCAGGAAGCCGAAGGGAGGCGAGTCAAAGAGCTTCAGGAGAAGCTGGAGCAGGAGATCACTGAGCTGAAGAGGAAAGATGCTGAGCTGCAGCAGCTCTCACACACAGAGGATCACAGCCAGTTTCTGCACAGCTGGCCCTCAGTGGCAGCACTCAGGGGGGCTACACACTCATCCAGCATCCAGATCCGTCCTCTGAGGCACTTTGAGGATGTGACAGCAGCTGTGTCAGAGCTCAGAGATAAACTACAGGACATCCTGAGAGAGGAATGGGCCAACATCTCACTGAGAGTCGCTGAAGTGGATGTTTTACTGTCACAGCCAGAACCAGAACCAGGACCAGAACCAGGACCAGAACCAGAACCTGAACCAGAACCAGAACCAGAACCAGAACCAGGACCAGAGAGCAGAGCTGGATTCTTAAGATATTCATGTGAAATCACACTGGATCCAAACACAGCAAACACATATCTGTTACTGTCAGAGGGGAACAGAAAAGTGACAAGAATGGGTCAACCTCAGTCTTATTCTGATCATCCAGACAGATTCACTGACAGGTGTCAGGTCCTGAGCAGAGAGAGTCTGACTGGACGTTGTTACTGGGAGGTGGAGATGAGAGGAGGAGTTGCTGTAGCAGTCGCATACAAGAACATCAGCAGAGCAGGATGGACTGAATGTTTATTTGGTTATAATGACAAATCTTGGGCGTTAAGATGTGACCATAACAGTTATTCATTTAGGTACAACAACAAGGGAACCTCCATCTCAGGTCCTCGGGCCTCCAGAGTGGGAGTGTACCTGGATCACAGAGCAGGTATTCTGTCCTTCTACAGCGTCTCTGGAACCATGACTCTCCTCCACAGAGTCCAGACCACATTCACTCAGCCGCTCTGGGCTGGAGTTTGGATTCCTGGGTTAGTTCCAGGAAGAAGTTGCAAATTTCTCAGCTGAAAAAGGAAGCAGCTGAAGGTGCAGTGAGTTTTAATCTGTGAGTTTTCATTTTGACTCATTCTGTGACTCATTTAGTCCCATCGTGGTGTCATTTCTAAGCTGTTCAGAGACTTTCAGGGAATCAGTGATTTGTTGATGTTGTTCTGTTGACGACTTTCTTTTGTTGGATATCTCGATATTCTTTGACTAAAACCGACGGCCCTGATATTTCTTTATGTTCTGATTTTTACAGCCAAGACTTTCAGCTCAGTTTCATGTTGGAAGACTTTCTGTTGAGTCCAGACGCTCAGCTGACAACAAATGTCTGGATTCAAGGTGACGACGTGATTTAGATTCATCTCCCGAATCTTTTGATTTGTAGTTCTGTTGATGGTTCAGTTTCTTTCAACCGTCTTTACCAAAACTGTTTAATCACAGAAAAAAAGCAGTTTTTTTGTCTCTGATTGCCTTTCTCAGCAGTGATTGTGTTTGTGTCGTCACACAGTGAAGAAAATCTATAACATGATGTAAATACAGGAAAAAGGGATTTTACCTTCTTATCTTGAAAATGTTTTGCTGAGTTGTGCTTAAAAAAAGCAGATTTTTGTCTCATTCTGGACTTTAGATGATTGAATGTGTTGTGTTGCTTCAGATATGAAGTTACTTCTGAATGATGCCTTCACTGTTTTTCTCTCTGGCTTCACAATGAGGCTCATTGATTGTAAAGTTTGAACTCAGATGTGATTAAAACTTCTTGTGTCTGATATCTGAGGTGTGGTCTCTCAGTCTGAAAGAAGCAACTCGCTCCGTCTCATTTTCTTATTTTTTTACCCCTTGTCCTGCCCAGCATTATGGCAGCAGAATTGTAATCTGAATACCGTTAATGCCAAACACATTTGCTATGCCAAGGGAAGCTTTATGAATGTAAAGCTCCCCTTGATGCCCATTAACTCCTTATTTTTATTTATTTAGTTTTGTTACAGTACTTACCATGATGTGATGGTGTGATGGTGCCGAACCGGACCGGGGGACAGAGAGAGAGGGAGAGCGAAGAAGAGAAAAAAAGGAAGAGAAACATGAAGAGACAAACATAGAAAACAATGAAAAATCAGACAACCAGCTGCTACACCTGTAAAAACAAAACTGAAGACGATTCACGGCTTTTGTGGGGACATTTGCAAACTTTTTCTTGAAATAGGCATACACGTTTTTTTTTAAATAAAAAATAAACAAGACAGTCTTTCTTGACTTTACGTAAATTATTAAAAAACCTCTTACGTAAAAAAGTAATACATAATACCCCCCCCAAAAAAAAAACAACAACAAAAAAACAGAAATAAAATTCACTTCATTTAACATAAATACTTATAACAATAAAATAACATACTCGGACTCTAACGGCACTCAGGCCTGTGTAAATGAATGAACATGTAGGCCTATATTGAACATCCCATTGAACCTGTAGTTGTCTAACATTAGAGCAGCAAGAAGTGGTTTAATGAAACAAAAACAGTATAAAAAAATCTAAATACTCTTTCTTCACTTCATTTAACTGAAATACTTAATACAAATTAAATGCTTTTTTGACTTCATTAAATCTAACTTAAATACTTCTTATAAAAAATAAAATAGCGTTTCTTGACTCAATTTAACATAAACACTTCTTTAAAAAAACAAAATACAATAGACATTCTTGACTCCATGCGTTTAACTCTGATTGCATGTATCCATATGAATTACGGCAACACTTAAGTTATATTGAACATCTTAATGAACCTGTAGTTGTCCCGCATTAGAGCAGCAAGGAGTGGTTTTACAAAACAAATCAGAACAAAACCCGTATCTGTATCCATGACTTGGCTTTTAGTTGCATTTATGCGAGAAACTGTGGAGTTTAAGATAAGAATAAATAAATATAACCCTCTAGACCCCAACAGGTCTCACTAATACAAAATTATTATGACTTGATCAGGTGCAGTGACAATGCATCCTTGTTCATATTTCACCAAAAATCATTCCCTTCCAGATATCAAAACCAATCAGATAAACTAGATATACAGTATATAAATATCACTGCAAATATTGAATATCATTTTTTTGGATGAATGTTATTTTAAATCATTCAACAAAACTTGGATTTAAATTCTTCTTTTTGTTTGACAGTCCACAGGTCTGGCCAGGGACAGATCCCTACACAAAATAAGACAGCCGGGTTAAACCTCAATATTGTGTTAATCTTAAACTATTTGTCTCCATTCTTGTGCTTTAACTTACTTTAAAACCAACTCCAAGCCTTGCTGCTATAAAATGAAACCAGATCATGTAGGTCAGTCAGTTTAAGTACCCCGGCTAAAGTTATACTTTTAGACCTTTCTAATAAAAAAAAAGCTTTTCATCAGTTTCATCTAACGTTACAGTTATGAAATCCTTATGAACTGTGTTGATTGTACACTTACTGAAAACCAACAATGATATGCCCCCCCCCCCAAGGGCGTAACTTTGGGTCTACCATTGGGGGGGTTAAACTCGCGGCATTTTTATTTATGTATTTATTTATGTATTCATTTTCTTGCTTGCTAATTTGCCATTCCTGTGTTAGAAATACATTGTGATACTTTTACTGATTTAGGCTACTTAACGTAAATGCAGCTGTTCACTTGACTATTTATGCCATAACGACACAGTAGTTAAATTCAGTGTTTAAGCACTAGCCAACAGTGGCAGCTGACAAGAACTTAAAGATTAATCAATTTCATCACTGTATTGGCACCTACATGCAGCAAATGTATTATGCACAATGCAACTCTGGATACATCACACATACAGGGTGGCACACTGGAGTGCAGCTTGCATTCAGACCTGTCACTGATGGTGAACATGTCTTTAATGTCGGGTGTGTTTCCAGAGCCACTAAAAACAGCTGTAATCAGACCTCTGCTGAAAAAGGACAATCTTGACAAGACACAAATGAACAACCACAGGCCTATCTCAAATCTCCCATTTTTAAGTAAGATCATTGAAAAAGCGGTTTTTCAACCACTTAATTACTTTTTAAAACAAAATAACTGCTATGACACCTTCCAGTCAGGTTTTAGACAGAACCACAGCACTGAGACTGCTCTGACCAAAGAGTTTAACAACATATGTCTGAATACAGACGGTGGAAAAATGTCAGTCTGAGTTTTACTGGATCTCAGTGCTGCATTTGATACAGTTGACCACAATATATTACTATATAAGCTGTACTTATCTATAAAACCAGATGAACCCAATAGGTTGGTCAGACTACAAGCATGTCTTAAAGACATAAAGACCTGGATGACTCAGAACTGTCTGCTTCTAAATTCAGACAAAACTGAAGTTGTTATCTTTGGACCTGAGCGTTTCAGGGAGAAATTGTCTAGCTATATAGTTACTCTAGATGGTATTTCCTTGGCTTCTAGTTCTACAGTGAGGAACCTTGGAGTTATTTTTGACCAGAACTTATCATTTGACTTGCATATAAAACAGGTTTCTCGGACTGCCTTCTTTCATCTTCGTAATATTGTTAAAATCAGGAACATCTAGTCTCAGAGTGATGCAGAAAAACTAATTCATGCATTTGTTACTTCAAGATTGGACTACTGTAATTCTTTATTATTGGGCTGTCCCACATATTCTCTGAAAAGCCTTCAGCTGATCCAAAATGCTGCAGCCAGAGTTCTGATGAGAACTAACAGGAGAGATCATATTTCTCCAGTTTTAGCTTCTCTTCATTGGCTCCCTGTTAAATTCAGAATAGAATTTAAGATTCTTCTCCTCACATATAAAGCTCTTAATGACCGAGCTCCATCATATCTTAAAGATCTCATTGTAAGATATTTTCCTAACAGAGCACTTCGTTCCCAAACTGCAGGTTTACTTGAGGTTCCCAGAGTTTCTAAAAGTAGAATGGGAGGCAGAGCCTTCAGTTATCAGGCCCCTCTCTTGTGGAATAAGCTGCCAGTAAATGTCCGGGAAGCAGACACCCTTTCCACTTTTAAGACCAGGCTTAAAACTTTCCTTTTTTATAAAGCTTATAGTTAGGTCTGTTGAATCTGATAGTGTGTCTGCTAGTGTGTCTTGTTCTGCCTCCACCTGTGGCACCCTCTATACTTTCATTACCCCCTACCCGAACCAGGGTTTGCATCCCCACCCCGCTGTGACTGGTGTGCAGTTGGTGAGAGTGAGTTGTATGGCTTTGTTTTTGCTGGTATTTTTAGTGATTATAGGACTGTTTAGGTGAGTTTGTCTGCTGAATCTGCTAGTGTGTCTCAGTGGCGGATCCAGAATGCAGTTTTTGGATGGGCCGGAGTGAAATTTGGGTGGGCAAGCCGCCCCTTCGCGCGAGGGGTCTGGGGGTACTCCCCCAGAAAATTTTGTATTTCCTAGATGCAATTTCCTGCATTTTAACCAAATTGTGTCCCGTTTCAGCTCAATACGGAACCATACCTTTGTTTCTAAATACGGGACGTATTTATACACAACACACAGCCATCATAATGTTTACCTCAAATGAGCAGGAATTCGAACGTTCTCAACAATGTATTGACGTGAAACGCAACAACGTAATGGCTTTTCCATGAATGTAACATTATGTTAAGCTGTTGTAAAACTGAACAAATCTTAAAATAAATACATAAAAATAAATTGTACTTTATTTCCATTGATTTTCACAAACAAATAACCATATATTAAAGGATAATGGTCAACATTTGAGTTTTATGATGCATACTGTATGACAGACTATAGGATCTTGGGTGGCAGCAATCGCTTCGGGGTGTCGGGTCAGGACACTGTTGTAACGTTCAGTTGAGTGCTTTAAGAAGAGGCAGAGTCCATTGATACAGTTTAAGTGGTTTATACCTTTTTGCATGAAAGTATGCAAGGTGTGTGTGTGAGTGTGTGGTTGCTGCAATACAAGCACAACAATACAGAATGATTAGAAATGAAGTATAACTTAAACATAAGAATACACCTGAGCTACATATATCTAACCAAATAACAACTGAAATACAGCTCAAGATTTGTTTTGAATGTAAAGTCAGCATGAATCAATTAAACTTGAATGAGAATAACTCTATGCTTAGATGCAGCAAAAGAGGGGCATGCACTGTGACTGATCAATTAACATGCAGCATGCAATGTATAAACAAAAGAGATGAGCAATACAGCTACATAAACGTTTCAGGCTATAGCTAGTTAGCGGCTAGCCCCACGTTACTCATTTGTGGCTAAATGTTCACCATATTATACAAACCGATGGCAAAACTACTGCTAAGTCATCAAAATAGACTCATAGATAAACACAAAAATCAACATAGTGTAACACATAAGTAAATCAACATAACTCACGGCTTAATGGACGCACACACCACAGAGATGGTTCAGCTCTGGTTTTGCTCTGAACCGATCTGCGTCTTTGTGGTGCATTCAAGGACCTTGGCAGTGTGGGAATTCACATGCGCAGCGATTATTAACAGAAAGAAACGCGCACAGAGACGACTTTTTGTACACATACGGAAAACTGTATTCTGAGCTTGTGATTGGGCGGGCCCAGCTGCCAATCAGGGTGGGCCTGGCCTACCGAGGCCCACCCGTAGATCCGCCCCTGGTGTGTCTTGTCCTGCCTCCACCTCTGGTACCTTCTATACTTTCATTACCCCCTACCCGAACCAGGGTTTGAATCCCATTCCCGCTTATCTTACCTCTTTTATTTCTCCCCCTACCCGAACCAGGGTTTGCATCCCCACCCCGCTGTGACTGGTGTGCAGTTGGTGAGAGGCTGAGGTAGCTTGTGGCTGTAAAAGATGGTTTTATATATGGATCTATATAGGGAGTATAGGGAATTACTCACTGAGTCTGGTCCTTTATTTATTCATTTATTTTCGTTAGCACAAGTTTCTTGTGTTTACCTTGAATAGGGATGGCTCAGGTAATCCTGAAACATCCCATAGTTAAGCTGCTATAGGCCTAGACTGCTGGGGGCCTCATCTGTCACACCTTTCCTCACTTTACTCTCTTTATGTATATGTGATATTATTGTGGTCATTAACTCGTGTTTCCCTGTTCCAACAGATATCCTTTGAATGGTGTTACAGTGCCGCCGCCGCTGCGGCCCCCCCCCCCCCCCCTTTCTGTCTTCTCAAACCCCAGCTGGTGGAGGCGGATGGCCACCCTTCCTGAGTCTGGTTCTGCCAGAGGTTTCTTCCTGTTCAAAGGGAGTCGTTCCTCTCCACAGTCGCCTCAGGCACGCTCAGGCTGGGAGATTGGACCGAAAAACAAAAAGTTTTCAGTGCAATCTGTTGGTTTTCTTAGCTAGGAAATTGTTTTTGAATTGGCTCTATATGAACGAATTGGATTATTTTATGAATTATGATTATTATTAATTAATTGAATTCCAATTGGCTTGAATTGGACTTACTATCTAAGTGCCTTGAGATGACATTTGTTGTATTTGGCGCTATATAAATAAAAATGAATTGAATTGAATATTACTGAAACGACTGGAAAACTGGGCGGGTTGAACAAATTTCACGAAGAAACATATGTTTTGACTGTTAAGCCCGGTGAAGATTTAACACATTAGCAGTCATTCCAGTTGTCAACGCCACTTAAAAAGGTGATTTTCTCCTCTTCTAGCATTATCCTGACAGGAGAACCATGCCAACTTTGGATGCAGTTATCTTAGCGATAGCAATAGCCTCAATATACATATCGTTGGAAAGCTTAGTTTATGGCCGTTCATGTGAGCACAATAACTTAGTTTTGTCAATTTTACCAAAGCGACTGGTTTCGCCTTGCAGGGTCACATATAAGGAACACATGAGGTGAACGTCTTGGTATGTGCAAGACAACATTCAAGATTTTCGCGCTAGCTTTGTGAACTTTCTGAGCAGCCGTCACAGCCCTTTTCCATCAATTTAACTCTCGTTAATCCACCTCTTAGCACAACAAACCCCAAAAACGTGTGACTGTATTGGAGCAAACAGCAACTTAAGATACAGTTCAGTGACATTGGTTCCACACAGTGATCCCTGGCACCCTCTGGCACCACTCACCAGCGGCTGCGCATAATAGTAGCCTAAACAAACTTTCGCCAGAGAAAGCGGGTTGGGTAATACCAAGTAGTCGGTTTGGGGGGAGGGAGGAGGGGGGGTACATTACAGATTATTTAAAACATGATACTATCTTGAAATGAAATGAATGAATAAAGAAAACAAACAAAAGTTATTCATTCAGAATTTTATGATATTTTTTGATAATTTGATTTGATGATATTGGGGGGGTTAAATGAGCTGGATCTGATTTTTGAGGGGGTCATGACCCCCGTAACCCCCGTGCAAATTACGCGCATGGCCCCCCCACACACACACACACTATCCCAAAACAGTGGTACGTTGAGTTACGAGTTTAATTGGTTCCGTGACAGAGCTCATAAGTCAAATAGCTCGTAGTCCAATCAATATTCACCATTGAAATGAATGGAAATGCCATTAATCCGTTCCATGAAATAAAAATAGACGGAATAACGGCTCTTAAAAAAACTCATATGTCGGGACACTCTTAACTCAAGGTACCACTTTAAAGTGCTACATAATAGCTTCATGCTAACGTGACATTAGCCTTGCATAACTTTAGCCTACTCGTTTAGCCTAACAATTGGCAACAAAATCTCTTCTCTAAATGTGCAGTCTTTAAAAACAACGACTCATTTGGAAATCACATTCAAACTTAACTCAAAATGATGTATTCCAGGAAAGTAGGTTCACTCTGACAGTACAACAGGACACTCTCTATGCCTGCCACTCATTTCAAAGACGCCGCGTTTCTCACTCATCTTTCAACGAGACTTGCCTGTCAATCAACTGGAGTGACACCTGAGGTGTCCAATCAGGTTCCAGAGGTGGCCGTTCGGGAGCCGGCTCTTCTTTGGGAGCCGAGCTTCCCATCACTAGCTCCGGCTGTTCGTCTCTGACGTAATATCAAATTTCCCGGGCCGTGTCGCGGACAACAGTCTGTGATTGGGTGAATGTCCGTTCAGTTTGACCAATGCCTTTTCGTGCAGCGTAAGGGAGCTGAGGTGCGCTCCTTTTTCGTATGTTGGTGCACTACGAGGGTGGGCAAACGGGTTTACCTTTGGAAAATGTGGGGGGGATGAAATCATCTTGCTGTAAAAGTGGGGGTGTCGAAACACCCCCATCCCCCACGGGTGCGACGCCCCTGACTGCAGCTGTTACTGGATTACCCAAAGCTACACCTGACGAAGTATACATATAGATAAACACCTGTACACTCATTCAGATATCGTATATAGGTACTAGAAGATGTAATACAGTACAAAGACGTTAACAAGTCATCTTTGAGTCATCAATTGCGACCAGGTAAGATAAACAGCTAGCTAGCCCTCTCCATAGCACTGCCTGAAACGTAGGCTATATGTTATAAAGTTAGCACGAATAGCTAAACCCACCAACTATCGTCTGTGACGGGCACTGATGAAAACTGTGGTTTAGATTGGTGTATTTATTTAAAATGATTAGGGAAAGTGAGTCAAATGTAACAAACGATATCGCTGGTGTTTCACATGTTAGTGGGACAGATCACTTTTACTGGGTAGGTAGATGTAAAACAACGAGTGACTTCAGGCGAACCTGCTCCGGTCGCGGACACTGATATAACTCATAAGAAAACGAAATCATCCCAAATTATTTCAATACAAATGTATGGTTATAATCATGAATATATGTTTACAAGTCAAATATATGTATTGGGCTTGTAAGTAACATTCAGAAATAACATGTTAGCTTCTGTATGGTCACTATAACATGCCGGCCGGCGGCGGCCGTTACAGGAGAATAAAGGACGGCCGCTACGGGGTATACGTTCCCCCGAAATGCAGAAATAGTAACGCACGATGTTTTAGATAAGTAACTTCAATCTGACTACTAGTTTTGAAATAGTAGTTGCGTTAGACTACTCGTTACTGAAAAAAGTAGTCCGACTACAGTAACGCGTTACTAAGTAGCGTTACTAAGTAGCGTTACTAAGTAGCGTTACTAAGTAGCGTTACTAAGTAGCGTTACTAAGTAGCGTTACTAAGTATCGTTACTAAGTAGCATTACTAAGTAGCATTACTAAGTAGCATTACTAAGTAGCGTTACTAAGTAGCGTTACTAAGTAGCATTACTAAGTAGCGTTACTAAGTAGCATTACTAAGTAGCGTTACTAAGTAGCATTACTAAGTAGCGTTACTAAGTAGCGTTACTAAGCAGACCACCTTCATGCAGAGAAGGGAAGAGAAAAGCCTGTGGGACTCCTCCTGATCGAAGCCCAGGTCAGAGAATAACAGCTCGTCCCGACTTCCGCCCGCTGTTGCCATGGAAACCCGCCAGCCTTCGATAACAAACGGTTATCCAGAAGAACAAACATCACGCGCTTCGGGTCCCTGCCACCAAGTAAGGTCTCGTCTCTCCTTCTCAGACATGGTGCTGTGTTGGCCCCTTTAATATGCTGTCAGAGTTAATTAGCCGATACTGAACTCAGGGTAGCGAGAGGCCAGACTTAATAAACTTTCCCCATTCATCCCATTCCAACCTAGCTACATCTCTCTCTTAACCCGCATTTTTATTATAAAGACTGCAAATTATCTCTATTCTGTCCTCTTTATCAACTGTTGGCATATAATTGTGAAAGACTGTTTAAATAAAAGTTTTGTAAATGATCAGAGCGTCACAGAAATTCTTAAGTGTCGGATATTTCTTCAGACAGAATTCGACTTTAGTGAGACTTTTCCCTCATAACTTTTAACAGTTTCTCCTCCCAGGACTGTAACGAAATTAAGGTTATGGATATGGCAGGTGGTGCCCCTTTCTTTTATTAATATCCAGCAGATTAATCCATTTTCACGTGTAAAATCGCTACAGTTTCGTGTGCATAACTGTGATAATTGATTTTAAAGTTCTGCAATATCTGACCCAAAGGGAGCATATACAAGTTAAACAGAAGAGGTCCAAGAATTGACCCCTGGGGGACTCCACGAGTCATGGCCACTCGCTCAGATTCATAGCTGCCAATAGTAACAAAATAACTCCGGCCTTCTAAGTAGGACCTGAACCAGTTAAGGACCGCTCCAGAAAGTCCAGCCCAGTTTTCCAGCCTGTACAACAGGATTCATCCTTTTTTAGAGAAGATATGTGTTAGTTGTAATTTATCTTTTTAACTTTGATAACTGAACCTTGTTGATCTAAAGGCAACCTTTTTATAAGGTTTTTCATTCTAAAGATCGTTTTCTGTGACTCAAACAGGTGGTAAAGTACAAAGAAATTACCGTTGAAGCCTAAAAAGTGAAGAGAACCAAACAGACAATAAACATGCAGCAGAAACCTTTAATGTCTGTTAATCATCTCAGGAAAGTTCATCAGTTCATTCTCTGAAATCAGATCCGAACAACTCGATGAGTTGGACTTTGAGCTGTTTTTACGTCTTTATGATGAATAAAACCGCCCAGTTTTTATTACTTACTGGATATTATCTCAAGTTTCTCCTCCTCCTGGAAAGATTAGAGCCTGATGACACACGTTAAAGTCCAAAGTGTTCAGAGCGCCAGCTGTGAGGAGTCCTTTATAGCAGGAACACAGACGGCTCAGTCGCTGATCTGAGAGGAGAAATGGCGCAGAAAGGAGTTCAGCTGGACCGAGAAAGCTTCTCTTGTTCGATCTGTTTGGATCTGCTGAAGGATCCGGTGACTATTCCCTGTGGACACAGCTACTGCTTTCACTGTGTTAAAGCCCACTGGGATGGAGAGGATCAGAAGGGAGTCCACAGCTGCCCTCAGTGCAGGCAGACATTCACAGCGAGGCCTGTCCTGGGGAAAAGCACCATGTTAGCAGCTTTAGTGGAGCAGCTGAAGAAGACTGGACTCCAAGCTGCTCCTGCTGATCACTGCTATGCTGGAGCTGAAGATGTGGCCTGTGATGTCTGCTCTGGGAGGAAGCTGAAAGCCACCAAGTCCTGTTTATCCTGTCCGGCCTCTTACTGTGAGGAACACCTTCAGCCTCATTATGATTCAGCTCCACTCAGGAAACACAAGCTGGTGGAGCCCTCCAAGAAGCTGCAGGAGAACATCTGCTCTGATCACGATGAGGTGATGAAGATTTTCTGCCGCACTGATCAGAAGTGCATCTGTTATCTCTGCTTAATGGATGAACATAAAGGCCACGACACAGTGTCAGCTGCAGCAGAAAGGACTGAGAGGCAGAGAGAGCTGGAGGGGAGTCGGCAGCAGATCCAGCAGAGAATCCAGGACGCAGAGAAAGATGTGAAGCTGCTTCAGCAGGAGCTGGAGGCCATCCATCGCTCTGCTGATAAAACAGAGGAGCACAGCCAGAAGATCTTCAGCCAGCTGATCCGTCTCCTCCAGAAAAGAAGCTCTGATGTGAAGCAGCAGATCAGATCCCAGCAGGAAGCCGAAGGGAGGCGAGTCAAAGAGCTTCAGGAGAAGCTGGAGCAGGAGATCACTGAGCTGAAGAGGAAAGATGCTGAGCTGCAGCAGCTCTCACACACAGAGGATCACAGCCAGTTTCTGCACAGCTGGCCCTCAGTGGCAGCACTCAGGGGGGCTACACACTCATCCAGCATCCAGATCCGTCCTCTGAGGCACTTT
The DNA here is from genome assembly GCF_027942865.1 of Odontesthes bonariensis. Taxonomy (NCBI): domain Eukaryota; kingdom Metazoa; phylum Chordata; class Actinopteri; order Atheriniformes; family Atherinopsidae; genus Odontesthes; species Odontesthes bonariensis. The sequence continues at coordinate 4,450,052 of NC_134522.1, read as the reverse complement.
GAGGATGTGACAGCAGCTGTGTCAGAGCTCAGAGATAAACTACAGGACATCCTGAGAGAGGAATGGGCCAACATCTCACTGAGAGTCGCTGAAGTGGATGTTTTACTGTCAGAACCAGAACCAACGAGCAGAGCTGGATTCTTAAGATATTCATATGAAATCACACTGGATCCAAACACAGCAAACAGATATCTGTTACTGTCAGAGGGGAACAGAAAAGTGACATTAATGGGTCAACCTCAGTCTTATTCTGATCATCCAGACAGATTCACTGACTGGCCTCAGGTCCTGAGCAGAGAGAGTCTGACTGGACGTTGTTACTGGGAGGTGGAGATAGGAGAAGGAGTTGTTTATGTAGCAGTCGCATACAAGAACATCAGCAGAGCAGGATATGGGAATGAATGTTTCTTTGGTTCTAATGACAAATCTTGGGCATTAAGCTGTGACCAAAGCAGTTATTCATTTTGGTACAACAGCAAGGAAACCTCCATCTCAGGTCCTCGGGCCTCCAGAGTGGGAGTGTACCTGGATCACAGAGCAGGTATTCTGTCCTTCTACAGCGTCTCTGGAACCATGACTCTCCTCCACAGAGTCCAGACCACATTCACTCAGCCGCTCTGGGCTGGAGTTGGGTTTCCTGGGTTGTTTGTGTTTGTTTCAGGAAGAAGTTGTAAATTTCTCAGCTGAAAAAGGAAGCAGCTGAAGGTGCAGTGAGTTTTAATCTGTGAGTTTTCATTTTGACTCATTCTGTGACTCATTTAGTCCCATCGTGGTGTCATTTCTAAGCTGTTCAGAGATTTTCAGGGAATCAGTGATTTGTTGATGTTGTTCTGTTGACGACTTTCTTTTGTTGGATATCTCGATATTCTTTGACTAAAACCGACGGCCCTGATATTTCTTTATGTTCTGATTTTTACAGCCAAGACTTTCAGCTCAGTTTCATGTTTGAAGACTTTCTGTTGAGTCCAGACGCTCAGCTGACAACAAATGTCTGGATTCAAGGTGACGACGTGATTTAGATTCATCTCCCGAATCTTTTGATTTGTAGTTCTGTTGATGGTTCAGTTTCTTTCAACCGTCTTTACCAAAACTGTTTAATCACAGAAAAAAAGCAGTTTCTTTGTCTCTGGTTGCCTTTCTCAGCAGTGATTGTGTTTGTGTCGTCACACAGTGAAGAAAATCTATAACATGATGTAAATACAGGAAAAAGGGATTTTACCTTCTTATCTTGGAAATGTTTTGCTGAGTTGTGCTTAAAAAAAGCAGATTTTTGTCTCATTCTGGACTTTAGATGATTGAATGTGTTGTGTTGCTTCAGATATGAAGTTACTTCTGAATGATGCCTTCACTGTTTTTCTCTCTGGCTTCACAATGAGGCTCATTGATTGTAAAGTTTGAACTCAGATGTGATTAAAACTTCTTGTGTCTGATATCTGAGGTGTGGTCTCTCAGTCTGAAAGAAGCAACTCGCTCCGTCTCATTTTCTTATTTTTTTACCCCTTGTCCTGCCCAGCATTATGGCAGCAGAATTGTAATCTGAATACCGTTAATGCCAAACACATTTGCTATGCCAAGGGAAGCTTTATGAATGTAAAGCTCCCCTTGATGCCCATTAACTCCTTATTTTTATTTATTTAGTTTAGTTACAGTACTTAACATGATGTGATGGTGTGATGGTGCCGAACCGGACCGGGGGACAGAGAGAGAGGGAGAGCGAAGAAGGGAAAAAAAGGAAGAGAAACATGAAGAGACAAACATAGAAAACAATGAAAAATCAGACAACCAGCTGCTACACCTGTAAAAACAAAACTGAAGACCATTCACGGCTTTTGTGGGGAATCCAGCCTTAGAGGCACCAGGAGCACCTGGAAGCAGCAGTGTTGCCATAGTTACTTTCAAACAGTAATCTGACTACTGACGACTTCTTTAAAAAGTAACTTAGTTAAGTTACTGACTACTTGCTGTTAAAAGTAACTAAGTTAGATTACTTTTAGTTACTCTCAGCAGAGGCTGATCCCCCGCCCCTATAACATGAAAATGACCACCAGTTCTGCCAATACTCACTTTATTGACATTTATTTTAACCGGAACATCAAAAATGACACTGACATTTGCAAACTTTAAAAAAAAAAAAGAGGCTTACATGTTTTTTAAATAAAAAATAAATAAATAAAAAACCCTCTTATGTAAAAAAGTAATACATAATACCCCCCCCCAAAAAAAAAAAAAAAAAACAGAAATAAAATTCACTTCATTTAACACAAATACTTATAACAATAAAATAACATACTCGGACTCTAACGGCACTTAGGCCTGTGTAAATGAATGAACATGTCGGCCTATACTGAACATCCCATTGAACCTGTAGTTGTCTAACATTAGAGCAGCAAGAAGTGGTTTAATGAAACAAAAACAGTATAAAAAAATCTAAATACTCTTTCTTCACTTCATTTAACTGAAATACTTATTACAAATTAAATGATTTTTTGACTTCATTAAATCTAACTTAAATACTTCTTATTAAAAATAAAGTAGCGTTTCTTGACTCAATTTAACATAAACACTTCTTTAAAAAAACAAAATACAATAGACATTCTTGACTCCATGCATTTAACTCTGATTGCATCTATCCATATGAATTACGGTAACACTTAAGTTATATGGAACATCTTAATGAACCTGTAGTTGTCCCGCATTAGAGCAGCAAGGAGTGGTTTTACAAAACAAATCAGAACAAAACCCGTATCTGCATTCATGACTTGGCTTTTAGTTGCATTTATGCAAGAAACTGTGGAGTTTAAGATAAGAATAAATAAATATAACCCTCTAGACCCCAACAGGTCTCACTAATACAAAATTATTATGACTTGATCAGGTGCAGTGACAATGCATCCTTGTTCATATTTCACCAAAAATCATTCCCTTCCAGATATCAAAACCAATCAGATAAACTAGATATACAGTATATAAATATCACTGCACATATTGAATATAATTTTTTTTGGATGAATGTTATTTTAAATCATTCAACAAAACTTGGATTTAAATTCTTCTTTTTGTTTGACAGTCCACAGGTCTAGCCAGTCACTACTGATGTCTACAGAAAAACAGCTAAAATGATGCATGCATCACACATCTCACACACCCACTCACACTACTGTGATCACAGTATTCACCAGCAGGACATACGCGTCCCCCTCTTTACATTAACAATCTGGGCAAAGTGAGGCTCCACTTCTATAAACTGGAGATGCATTTAGCTGCAGAACACTCTGACCTGGTGGTGGAAGCCTGGCTCCTTGTGTCTGCCCACACTGGCCTGCTTCAGGTTGGGAGCTGCCAGGGCTGCTGGTTTCATGGCTGGGGCCTGATCTGGGTCTGACTTGTGCTTCTTTACAAAGAAGTCTTTTCATTGTTATCTGTCCCTACACAAAATAAGACAGCCTGCTTAAACCTCAATATTGTGTTAATCTTAAACTATTTGTCTCCATTCTTGTGCTTTAACTTACTTTAAAACCAACTCCAAGCCTTGCTGCTATAAAATGAAACCAGATCATGTAGGTCAGTCAGTTTAAGTACCCCGGCTAAAGTTATACTTTTAGACCTTTCTAATAAAAAAAAAAGCTTTTCATCAGTTTCATCTAACGTTACAGTTATGAAATCCTTATGAACTGTGTTGATTGTACACTTACTGAAAACCAACAATGATATGCCCCCCCCCCCCAAGGGCGTAACTTTGGGTCTACCATTGGGGGGGTTAAACTCGCGGCATATTTATTTATGTATTTATTTATGTATTCATTTTCTTGCTTGCTAATTTGCCATTCCTGTGTTAGAAATACATTGTGATACTTTTACTGATTTAGGCTACTTAACGTAAATGCAGCAGTTCACTTGACTATTTATGCCATAACGACACAGTAGTTAAATTCAGTGTTTAAGCACTAGCCAACAGTGGCAGCTGACAAGAACTTAAAGATTAATCAATTTCATCACTGTATTGGCACCTACATGCAGCAAATGTATTATGGACAATGCAACTCTGGATACATCACACATACAGGGTGGCACACTGGAGAGCAGCTTGCATTCAGACCTGTCACTGATGGTGAACATGTCTTTAATGTCGGGTGTGTTTCCAGAGCCACTAAAAACAGCTGTAATCAGACCTCTGCTGAAAAAGGACAATCTTGACAAGACACAAATGAACAACCACAGGCCGATCTCAAATCTCCCATTTTTAAGTAAGATCATTGAAAAAGCGGTTTTTCAACCACTTAATTACTTTTTAAAACAAAATAACTGCTATGACACCTTCCAGTCAGGTTTTAGACAGAACCACAGCACTGAGACTGCTCTGACCAAAGAGTTTAACAACATATGTCTGAATACAGACGGTGGAAAAATGTCAGTCTGAGTTTTACTGGATCTCAGTGCTGCATTTGATACAGTTGACCACAATATATTACTGAAACGACTGGAAAACTGGGCGGGTTGAACAAATTTCACGGAGAAACATATGTTTTGACTGTTAAGCCCGGTGAAGATTCAACACATTAGCAGTCATTCCAGCTGTCAACGCCACTTAAAAAGGTGATTTTCTCCTCTTCTAGCATTATCCTGACAGGAGAACCATGCCAACTTTGGATGCAGTTATCTTAGCGATAGCAATAGCCTCAATATACATATCGTTGGAAAGCTTAGTTTATGGCCGTTCATGTGAGCACAATAACTTAGTTTTGTAAATTTTACCAAAGCGACTGGTTTCGCCTTGCAGGGTCACATATAAGGAACACATGAGGTGAACGTCTTGGTATGTGCAAGACAACATTCAAGATTTTCGCGCTAGCTTTGTGAACTTTCTGAGCAGCCGTCACAGCCCTTTTCCATCAATTTAACTCTCGTTAATCCACCTCTTAGCACAACAAACCCCAAAAACGTGTGACTGTATTGGAGCAAACAGCAACTTAAGATACAGTTCAGTGACATCGGTTCCACACAGTGATCCCTGGCACCCTCTGGCACCACTCACCAGCGGCTGCGCATAATAGTAGCCTAAACAAACTTTCGCCAGAGAAAGCGGGTTGGGTAATACCAAGTAGTCGGTTTGGGGGGAGGGAGGAGGGGGGGTACATTACAGATTATTTAAAACATGATACTATCTTGAAATGAAATGAATGAATAAAGAAAACAAACAAAAGTTATTCATTCAGAATTGTATGATATTTTTTGATAATTTGATTTGATGATATTGGGGGGGTTATATTAGCTGGATCTGATTTTTGAGGGGGTCATGACCCCCGTAACCCCCGTGCAAATTACGCGCATGGCCCCCCACACACACACACACACACTATCCCAAAACAGTGGTACGTTGAGTTACGAGTTTAATTGGTTCCGTGACAGAGCTCATAAGTCAAATAGCTCGTAGTCCAATCAATATTCACCATTGAAATGAATGGAAATGCCATTAATCCGTTCCATGAAATAAAAATAGACGGAATAACGGCTTTTAAAAAAACTCATATGTCGGGACACTCTTAACTCAAGGTACCACTTTAAAGTGCTACATAATAGCTTCATGCTAACGTGACATTAGCCTTTCATAACTTTAGCCTACTCGTTTAGCCTAACAATTGGCAACAAAATATCTTCTCTAAATGTGCAGTCTTTAAAAACAATCGGTGCGTTTATATGGACACGTTTAATCTGATTAAATGCACGTTTAAACCGATTACACGTGCAAAGAGATTAAATATGCGTCATGTAAACAGTCAAATAATCTCTTTAAATATAAACGAGTTAAATATTTAAACCGATTACAATAGGTGGTTTGGACCGTTCATATAATCCGATTGAAGGAGGAAACTCCCCATATTTACAGGCGCACCTGGATAAAACGATTATTAGAACACGTTTCATGTTACTGCGCAAGTGTAAGGGCGCGCGAGATACAGTTAATAAAGACTGTGTAGTTCTAGTTAAAAGGCAGATAACGGAAGATATCGAAGTTAAAATGACGGCGACGGTGAAGAAGAACAAAAATTGGTCGGGGGAGGAAACGGTGTTTTTATTGAAAACGTTGCAAGAGCAAAATATCATGTCAAAACTGGACGGGAGGAAGATGAGGAACTCGGAAATCTTTAATGATGTCCACACAGCCTTGAAAGAGGCAGGGTTTGACCGCTCCGTTGACCAGATTAAGTCAAGATGGAAGCCCTGAAGGCCGCCTACTCCAATGCCAAAAGGCAAAATGGTAAAAGCGGATCAAGCCCGGCCAATTTCGCGTACCAGACGGAAATGGACGACATACTGGGAGGCAGACCCCTTTCGGACGTCAGCCATGGTGTCGATGTCGGATTTGAGGAGGAGATAAATGTTACTAGTAAGTAGCCAAAGATCTTTTTTCTATGTGTGTAGCACCAGTATGTAGGCTATAACAGCCTGTCTGACCCAGAGTGGAAGTTAGCCTGTGTCACCACAACCCGCTACATGTTTTAAGTTGTCCATACAATTAATAAAATCAAACCCATTAAATCCAACTGTCCTACCTGAAATCGGTGTCTCGGTCACAGGAAAGCTCACAATTATGTCAAACTAATCCACTTGGTTTACGAAGATGAAGCAACTGCAGACGTGCTAGCATCCTCATCAACTGAACAGTTGTGAACAATCCTCTCAGTTTATCCGTTTCTTCGGCAGATGTCATTTTTAACGCGTATTATGTTTTGTAAAGAAGAGGCGTTGTGTAACATAATTTAAAATCAAACAGGGCATTAACATTAATGGCAGGCAGGCAGAGTCATACGTGGCTGGCAGCATCAGCATCACATTCTTCTTCCTTCATAGGTTCCCGTACTCCAGTGTATAAAACGGTTAGAAAAACAAACCGACAGCCTCGCGCGACCAAATGGACATCTTTGCGTGCGAGTCGGGATTTTAAATGTTATTTTATTTTTTTTAAAGAAAAAAAAACAGAGCACCTCATTTTTTCATGTAACACAAAGCAAAGAAACAGCTCAGACATACTGCAACATTTGTTAAAACATCGTCCTATCGGATTAAATTGCTGTAACATGTAAACTCGGAAGAAATTTAATCTCTTTATTTGTGGCTCATGTATACAGTTCGGTCGAATTCTAATAAACCGATTACATGTAATCTCTTTAAACGAAACGTGTCCATATAAACGCACCTATTGACTCATTTGGAAATCATATTCAAACTTAACTCAAAATGATGTATTCCAGGAAAGTAGGTTCACTCTGACAGTACAACAGGACACTCTCTATGCCTGCCACTCATTTCAAAGACGCCGCGTTTCTCACTCATCTTTCAACGAGACTTGCCTGTCAATCAACTGGAGTGACACCTGAGGTGTCCAATCAGGTTCCAGAGGTGGCCGTTCGGGAGCCGGCTCTTCTTTGGGAGCCGAGCTTCCCATCACTAGCTCCGGCTGTTCGTCTCTGACGTAATATCAAATTTCCCGGGCCGTGTCGCGGACAACAGTCTGTGATTGGGTGAATGTCCGTTCAGTTTGACCAATGCCTTTTCGTGCAGCGTAAGGGAGCTGAGGTGCGCTCCTTTTTTCGTATGTTGGTGCACTACGAGGGTGGGCAAACGGGTTTACCTTTGGAAAATGTGGGGGGGATGAAATCATCTTGCTGTAAAAGTGGGGGTGTCGAAACACCCCCATCCCCCACGGGTGCGACGCCCTTGACTGCAGCTGTTACTGGATTACCCAAAGCTACAACTGACGAAGTATACATATAGATAAACACCTGTACACTCATTCAGATATCGTATATAGGTACTAGAAGATGTAATACAGTACAAAGACGTTAACAAGTCATCTTTGAGTCATCAATTGCGACCAGGTAAGATAAACAGCTAGCTAGCCCTCTCCATAGCACTGCCTGAAACGTAGGCTATATGTTATAAAGTTAGCACGAATAGCTAAACCCATCAACTATCGTCTGTGACGGGCACTGATGAAAACTGTGGTTTAGATTGGTGTACTTATTTAAAATGATTAGGGAAAGTGAGTAAAATGTAGCAAATGATATCGCTGGTGTTTCACATGTTAGTGGGACAGATCACTTTTACTGGGCAGGTAGATGTAAAACAACGAGTGACTTCAGGCGAACCTGCTCCCGTCGCGGACACTGATATAACTCATAAGAAAACTAAATTATCCCAAATTATTTCAATACAAATGTATGGTTATAATCATGAATATATGTTTACAAGTCAAATATATGTATTGGGCTTGTAAGTAACATTCAGAAATAACATGTTAGCTTCTGTATGGTCACTATAACATGCCGGCCGGCGGCGGCCATTACAGGAGAATAAAGGACGGCCGCTACGGGGTATACGTTCCCCCGAAATACAGAAATACTAACGCACGATGTTTTAGATAAGTAACTTCATTCTGACTACTAGTTTTGAAATAGTAGTTGCGTTAGACTACTCGTTACTGAAAAAAGTAGTCCGACTACAGTAACGCGTTACTAAGTAGCGTTACTAAGTAGCGCGTTACCGGCATCACTGGTCACTAAGCGTTGATTGGTTGAAATCTGAGCATCATACCATGCTTAAAAGAACAGGCGCGACACTCAGTTGGCTCTCTTAACTTAAACTCTTGACTTACTCTCAGCTTGAGTCTTAACTCTTAACTCATAACTTCCTCTTAACTTATTTTTTGGACTTCGCGTTCTCTTACTTTTGTCTTAGCTCTCTTAAATTTTGCCTTCCGTTTATGACTTCAAGCCTTTTTCCCTTTTTGACTTAAAATCCAATTTCGCGCTTGACTCCAATTCATCCTCTTAATTTGAACTTCCCTTATTGTTATTTAGGTCCAGACACCCGCGGTTGTTTGGTTAATCTTGGACAGCCCAAGCTCAGACCACCTTCACGCAGAGAAGGGAAGAGAAAAGCCTGTGGGACTCCTCCTGATCGAAGCCCAGGTCAGAGAATAACAGCTCGTCCCGACTTCAGCCCGCTGTTGCCATGGAAACCCGCCAGCCTCCGATAACAAACGGTTATCCAGAAGAACAAACATCACGTGCTTCGGGTCCCTGCCACCAAGTAAGGTCTCGTCTCTCCTTCTCAGACATGGTGCTGTGTTGGCCCCTTTAATATGCTGTCAGAGTTAATTAGCCGATACTGAACCCAGGGTAGCGAGAGGCCAGACTTAATAAACTTTCCCCATTCACCCCATTCCAACCTAGCTACGTCTCTCTCTTAACCCGTATTTTATTATAAAGACTGCAAATTATTTCTATTCTGTCCTCTTTATCAACTGTTGGCATATAATTGTGAAAGACTGTTTAAATAAAAGTTTTGTAAATGATCAGAGCGTCACAGAAATTCTTAAGTGTCGGATATCCCTTCAGACAGAATTCGACTTCAGTGAGACTTTTCCCTCATAACTTTTAACAGTTTCCCCTCCCAGGACTGTAACGAAATTAAGGTTATGGATATGGCAGGTGGTGCCCCTTTCTTTTATTAATATCCAGCATATTAATCCATTTTCACATGTAAAATCGCTACAGTATCGTCTGCATAACTGTGATAACTGATGTTAAAGTTCTGCAATATCTGACCCAAAGGGAGCATATACAAGTTAAACAGAAGAGGTCCAAGAATTGACCCCTGGGGGACTCCACGAGTCATGGCCACTCGCTCAGATTCATAGCTGCCAAGTGTAACAAAATAACTCCGGCCTTCTAAGTAGGACCTGAACCAGTTAAGGACCGCTCCAGAAAGTCCAACCCAGTTTTCCAGCCTGTGCAACAGGATTCTGTGATCTACAGTATCAAACGCAGCGCTGAGGTCCAACAGAACCAGGACTGAAACATTACCAGAATCAGTATTCAACCTGGTGTCGTTTAACACTTTGACCAGAGCTGTTTCAGTGCTGTGATGACGTCTGAAGCCTGATTGAAAGTTATCAAGACTTCCACTTTCATTCAGAAAGTCGTTGAGCTGGTTAAATACAACTTTCTCAATAATTTTAGATATAAAAGAGAGATTAGAGACGGGTCTGTAGCTGTTCATCATAGAGGCGTCTAGAGTTCTCTTCTTTAGGAGTGGCTTAATGGCAGCTGTCTTTAGTGACTTGGGAAAAATGCCTGATGCCAGTGAGCTGTTAACTATTCGTAGGAGATCACTTTCTACTGAGGTAAAAACAGTTTTTAAAAAGTCGGATGGTATTATGTCCAGAGTGCAAGTTGTTGATTTCAGATGCCGAACTGTTTCCTCTAGGATTTTAAAATCAACAATATTAACTTGTGAGATAACGTCAGAATATGTACATTCCTTCTCAGAAGCTGTTTAGTCAAGTATTGTAAACTCAAAGGTCATCAAGAAATGTTCAGATAAGAGAGAGTTATGAGGGAACACTGTTAACTGTTCACTCTCACCGCAATAAGTCAGCACAAGATCAAGGGTGTGATTAAGGCAGTGAGTCGGTCTGTGAACACTCTGAGGAAATCCAACAGAGTCTCATATAGAATTAAAGTTCATATTCAGGCTGTCATTTCCAACATCTACATGAATATTAGAGTCACCCACTACAATGACTTTATCTGTACTCAGCACCAACTGGGATAAAAACTCTGAGAACTCAGACAGGAACTCAGAATAAGGGCCAGGCGGACGATACACAACAACAAACACAAGAGGTTTCTGTGGTTTCCACTTTGGGGAAAACTGAGAAGCAGATATTCAAAAGAGCTCAAACTAATCTTTGGTCTTGGACTGATTAGTAGTCCCAGATAGAATTGAATGGACTGAACTGTGATAACCTCCCTGTTCCTCCTGCTCTCACCCACAGCAGCTCTGCTCGGCCCACATGTTTCCTTGTTCCCTCCCCTTCAGATCTGCAGCTCATGATGGGCGTAACCAACAGGAAGTGAACCGACCGGCTCTGTTCTCTGCACCGACACGTCATTTATAGCTCAGAGCTCAGAGCAGTTTCAGCTTTGAGGAAGTGAAACTCACTCAGTCGCTGCTGCTAAACGGTGAAATGGCGCAGAAAGGAGTTCAGCTGGAAGGAGAAATGCTCCAGTGTTCGATCTGTTTGGATCTGCTGAAGGATCCGGTGACTATTCCCTGTGGACACAGCTACTGCTTTCACTGTGTTAAAGGCTTCTGGGATGGAGAGGATCAGAAGGGAATCCACAGCTGCCCTCAGTGCAGGCAGACATTCACAGCGAGGCCTGTCCCTGTGAAAAGCACCATGTTAGCAGCTTTAGTGGAGCAGCTGAAGAAGACTGGACTCCAAGCTGCTCCTGCTGATCACTGCTATGCTGGAGCTGAAGATGTGGCCTGTGATGTCTGCTCTGGGAGGAAGCTGAAAGCCACCAAGTCCTGTTTATCCTGCCTGGCCTCTTACTGTGAGGAACACCTTCAGCCTCATTATGATTCAGCTCCACTCAGGAAACACAAGCTGGTGGAGCCCTCCAAGAAGCTCCAGGAGAACATCTGCTCTGATCACGATGAGGTGATGAAGATTTTCTGCCGTACCGATCAGAAGTGCATCTGTTATCTCTGCTTAATGGAGGAACATAAAGGCCACGACACAGTGTCAGCTGCAGCAGAAAGGACTGAGAGGCAGAGAGAGCTGGAGGGGAGTCGGCAGCAGATCCAGCAGAGAATCCAGGACGCAGAGAAAGATGTGAAGCTGCTTCAGCAGGAGCTGGAGGCCATCCATCGCTCTGCTGATAAAACAGAGGAGCACAGCCAGAAGATCTTCAGCCAGCTGATCCGTCTCCTCCAGAAAAGAAGCTCTGATGTGAAGCAGCAGATCAGATCCCAGCAGGAAGCCGAAGGGAGGCGAGTCAAAGAGCTTCAGGAGAAGCTGGAGCAGGAGATCACTGAGCTGAAGAGGAAAGATGCTGAGCTGCAGCAGCTCTCACACACAGAGGATCACAGCCAGTTTCTGCACAGCTGCCCCTCAGTGGCAGCACTCAGGGGGGCTACACACTCATCCAGCATCCAGATCCGTCCTCTGAGGCACTTTGAGGATGTGACAGCAGCTGTGTCAGAGCTCAGAGAGAAACTACAGGACATCCTGAGAGAGGAATGGGCCAACATCTCACTGAGAGTCGCTGAAGTGGATGTTTTACTGTCACAGCCAGAACCAGAACCAGAACCAGAACCAGAACCAGAACCAGAACCAGAACCAGAACCAGAACCAGAACCAGGACCAGAACCAGGACCAGAACCAGAACCAGAACCAGAACCAGAACCAGAACCAGAGAGCAGAGCTGGATTCTTAAGATATTCATGTGAAATCACACTGGATCCAAACACAGCAAACACATATCTGTTACTGTCAGAGGGGAACAGAAAAGTGACATTTATGGGTCAACCTCAGTCTTATTCTGATCATCCAGACAGATTCACTAACATGTTTCAGGTCCTGAGCAGAGAGAGTCTGACTGGACGTTGTTACTGGGAGGTGGAGATGGGAGGAGGAGGAGAAGTTTATGTAGCAGTCGCATACAAGAACATCAGCAGAGCAGGATGGGGGAATGAATGTTTATTTGGTTATAATGACAAATCTTGGGTGTTAAGATGTGACCAAAACAGTTATTCATTTAGGTACAACAACATAAAAACCTCCATCTCAGGTCCTCGGGCCTCCAGAGTGGGAGTGTACCTGGATCACAGAGCAGGTATTCTGTCCTTCTACAGCGTCTCTGGAACCATGACTCTCCTCCACAGAGTCCAGACCACATTCACTCAGCCGCTCTGGGCTGGAGTTAGGTTTCCTGGGATGTTTGTTTCAGGAAGAAGTTGCAAATTTGTCACCTGAAAAAGGAAGCAGCTGAAGGTGCAGTGAGTTTTAATCTGTGAGTTTTCATTTTGACTCATTCTGGGACTCATTTAGTCCCATCGTGGTGTCATTTCTAAGCTGTTCAGAGACTTTCAGGGAATCAGTGATTTGTTGATGTTGTTCTGTTGTCGACTTTCTTTTGTTGGATATCTCGATATTCTTTGACTAAAACCGACGGCCCTGATATTTCTTTATGTTCTGATTTTTACAGCCAAGACTTTCAGCTCAGTTTCATGTTTGAAGACTTTCTGTTGAGTCCAGACGCTCAGCTGACAACAAATGTCTGGATTCAAGGTGACGACGTGATTTAGATTCATCTCCCGAATCTTTTGATTTGTAGTTCTGTTGATGGTTCAGTTTCTTTCAACCGTCTTTACCAAAACTGTTTAATCACAGAAAAAAAGCAGTTTTTTTGTCTCTGGTTGCCTTTCTCAGCAGTGATTGTGTTTGTGTCGTCACACAGTGAAGAAAATCTATAACATGATGTAAATACAGGAAAAAGGGATTTTACCTTCTTATCTTGAAAATGTTTTGCTGAGTTGTGCTTAAAAAAAGCAGATTTTTGTCTCATTCTGGACTTTAGATGATTGAATGTGTTGTGTTGCTTCAGATATGAAGTTACTTCTGAATGATGCCTTCACTGTTTTTCTCTCTGGCTTCACAATGAGGCTCATTGATTGTAAAGTTTGAACTCAGATGTGATTAAAACTTCTTGTGTCTGATATCTGAGGTGTGGTCTCTCAGTCTGAAAGAAGCAACTCGCTCCGTCTCATTTTCTTATTTTTTTACCCCTTGTCCTGTCCAGCATTATGGCAGCAGAATTGTAATCTGAATACCGTTAATGCCAAACACATTTGCTATGCCAAGGGAAGCTTTATGAATGTAAAGCTCCCTTGATGCCCATTAACTCCTTATTTTTATTTATTTAGTTTTGTTACAGTACTTAACATGATGTGATGGTGTGATGGTGCCGAACCGGACCGGGGGACAGAGAGAGAGGGAGAGCGAAGAAGGGAAAAAAAGGAAGAGAAACATGAAGAGACAAACATAGAAAACAATGAAAAATCAGACAACCAGCTGCTACACCTGTAAAAACAAAACTGAAGACGATTCACGGCTTTTGTGGGGAATCCAGCCTTAGAGGCACCAGGAGCACCTGGAAGCAGCAGTGTTGCCATGGTTACTTTGAAACAGTAATCTGACTACTGACTACTTCTTTAAAAAGTAACTTAAGCCCTTTTTCCATCAGATTCTGTAGCGAATTAAAAGTTATATCGCATTACTTTGTTGCGATATATAATAGCCAGCTTATAATAGCCGTCAGAAATTTAAGAAGGAGGATGAGAGCGAGGCGAGAATTGATTATGCTGCTTCAGGACCACCTTGCCATAGCTCCTCAGAGGGCATCACCACAACCATGGCAGCGAACAAGATCTAGCCTATGGTGGGAAAATGATGTCCTGGCACATTTCACGGACCGTGAATGGTTGACGTCGTTCCGTATGATGAGGCAGACGTTTGAGCGTCTTTGTGACAACTTGCCATCACTTCGGCCGAACCCATCCAGCCGTAGGCCACCCGTACCTCACAACAAGAGGATCGCCATTGCGATTTACAAGTTGGCCAGCTGTTGTGAGTACAGGGTGGTGGCGGGGAAATTTGGGGTCAGCATCACAACGGTCCACCGATGTGTATACGCGACGTGCCGAGCCATCACATCAGACCTCCTTCATCTGTATGTAAAGATGCCGTCGGCTGACGAGGCTCAACAGATCGCCTACAGAAATGCCACGAAACACCACATCCCGCAGGTAGGTTATGTAAACTCGTTATGTCATTCTACATCTGATGGGTCTTCTTTTTGAAGTAGGCAATTAGCTTGTCGTAAAAGATGCATACAGGGAGTTCAATAACTGTAATTTAATAAACAAAATAGAACAATGCAAGAGAGCTTGTCTACATTTCTGTAGGCCTCCAGTTATTCTGATCACTTGCTGTTTTTAGCCTATCAGCTCCACCTTGTGGAGGGGTTGAGCATTGGATTACATTGAACATTTTTCCTCCCCTCTCTGTGGATCTATGGAGCAATAGATGGGTCCTATATCCCCATTCTCCCTCCCCTGGATGGATACAGGGACTACATCAACAGGAAGCGCTGGGCCTCTGTGATCTTACAGGCAGTGGTGGATGATCGTGGACTATTTCGAAACATATTTGCTGGAATTCCTGGGAGCAGCCACGATGCCGCTGTGCTGAGACAGTCCAGTCTATACGAAAAAAAAAAATACAAAAATGATGCACATTTGGTGAGGGGAGCCATACTTAACCATGTGCAAAATCACATGCACCTTTGAGTGTGTTACATACAAATTGTACACAAGAACCTTTTTAAATGTTAAACATTTATTAAATATTTTTGAACATGGACATGCAAGAACTGTATTCCTTTATACATTTTTTTAAATATAAATATATAGGTAAATAAAAAACTTCAGGTTTTAACTTTAGCAGTTCATATGAACATAAAAACACAAAACTGCACCAATTAAGAACCTATAAATATACATGTAGGTGCATACATACTTAAATAAATAAATAAATAACAGTAATAGTGTATGCAAGTCTGTAATTCATATGAACATTAAGCATAAGATCACACACACTATTCCAACAAATGGTAATAGTAACACTACTATATAGTAAATAGTGTTACTATTACCATTTGTTGGAATAGTGTGTGTGATCTGCAGACTTGCATACACTATATATGTAAATATTATATTACATAATATATTACAATATACATGTTCATTAACAGTAATATATAAATATTGAGTTAAAGTTATATTAAGTTATATATATTAAGTTAATATAAAGTTAAATAAATTGATTGCTTTGCAAAAATGTGACAATATGAAAGAACAAAAACTGCCATATGTCAATAACCTACATTACCTACATAACCTACTCAGTTCAGAGCTGGGTGTATATATTGCCATTTAAGATGGAGTTTGCGTAGCTCTGCTGCTGTGGTTGTGGTTGATGCTGATTCTGCATGTACAGAAAGGACTGGTAGCTGTTGGGACCAGGCTGGGTGTGGGGATAGGGAAAGGGTGGTTGGAAGGAAGCTGAGGTTGTCTGCTTCTCAATACAGTCAACCAGTCGGTTGACTGAAGAGACAATTGATTTCAGCATGTCTCTATCTCTCTCTTCCTGTCTCTCGTGCCGCTCCATCATCTCTGACAGCTTGTCATTAAGCTGCTGGGCTGGAGTCACCTTTCTCTTCAGTGGCCTCCTGAAAAGGCTACCTACCGGGGTAACCGGTGTGACGGACGCAGGAGTGTCAGGGATGTCCATCTCACTATCAGTCTCCATAGCAGCGTCTTTAAAAAGAAATATAGAATGACAACAGATTAGTATTAGGCTACTAAAACAGTACCATTAAATAAACTGCAGTCTTCCACTAGCCTAGAAAACTGGTCAACCTTGTCCAACAGCCATCTGCTGTCTAATACAAGCGAGCCCAGGCTAAAATTCTCATAATTACTCTATCAAACAGTGCTGGTGTGTGAACGTGGGAATGTGTGTGTCTGTGTGTTGTGTGTGTTTTGAAAGCGCTTTGAGTCAACTTCATAGTTGTGATACGGCGCTATACAAATACATGTTGTATTGTATTGTATCATAAGATTAGAAATCTGATATGGATTGATTTACCATCATCATCATCATCATCATCATCGTCCTCTAACACTGCGTTGGCAGGGCCTGGGTCTTCATTTGAAGAAACTGGAGTAACTGGAAATCATTAATAATAGGATTTAGTACATTTAGCTAATAAATGGATTAATAAATAACACACCTCTCCACATATGACTTAACATTTGTCCTTGTAGTACAGCATGTCAACATTTTCACATTATTAAGCTATTTTTGACAGGGGTGAGCCCCTTATCCAGTCATCTATTTACATTGCACAGGTCTGCCAAAGAGTTTTGCCAATTGAACGAGCATGCTCTTCGACTGGCTGATTTACTACTACCTCACGGTTAATACTATATAATATAATAATTACTCCTCGGCCAGCACTCAGCAAGATGCTAACGTCATATCGTTGCTAAAAACAGCTAACAGGCCAATCTCTCTCTCTCTCTCTCTCTCTCACACACACACACACACACACACACACACACACACACACACACACACACACACACACACACACACACACACACACACACACACACACACACACACAATTCCTCTCAACGCCTCTCTAGTGCCAAACGGTGGACAGTTTTTTGAAGACATCTGCGTTTCTCTGCCTCTTCCCATCCAGGGCCCAAACAACGTCGACCTCCCGAATTGTGTTTATAAAAAGCAGAGTCTCTGCTCTCGACCAGTTGTTTCTTTTATCATCGGACATTGTTGTTACTAGTTGTTTCTTCTTCTTCTTCTTCTTCTTCTTTAATGGCGAATCGCATCCCCTTGGAGCATATATCGCCACCTACTGTTGTTTTATTTGATGTTCACCTTAAATCCTTGTCCTCAGACCAGTGTTTTTGAGGAACGTGAAGATCAGCTTGTTTACTTCTTTTCTGGATTTACTTTCATATATTGCCTTGAAGTCCATGTCCTTGATGTTAAAGTGTTCCAGTGCAGTTTTCAGCATGAGTCTTTGCCTTGTATATTCCGGGCAGCTAAAAAATACATGATGTATTGTCTCTGGTTGTTGGCAACCATTGCACTTGCCAGTTGGATGTTTTCCAATCAGATGCATTGTTGAATTTAACCCAGTGTGTCCTAATTTTATCCTGCTGTTAATGCTCTGTTCTCCTCTACTACTCCCCCAAGTGCTTTCCGTTCCTACTTCCCTTTGTATCTGGTGTAAATGTCTTCCTTTAGTGTTACTGTCCCACCCCTTTTGCCATTGTTGCTTGATGACAGCTTTTGTAACCGATTTGATTTCTGCTCTACTGATGGGTACCATTATATCAATCTGATTCTCTTTCAAGCCACATTTTGCCATTTGATCCACTATCTCATTCCCTCTAATTCCCACATGCGCTGGAACCCGCACAAATTGAACAATAATTCCCAAATGCAGTAGCCTAAACATGATGTGTATAATTTCCTGTAAAATATCCTGCCGACATTCTGAAGAGAAGTTGTTTATACTCTCCAAAGCTGCGCTGGAGTCAGAGCAAATGACCACTCGCATTGGCTGTACTTCCTCTATCCACTGAAGTGCTAGTGAGATAGCCATCATCTCTACTGTGTATACTGCTAAGTGATCACTCGTTCGCTTCCCCACTTTCACCTTTAATTCAGGAACATAAAATGCACAACTAGTTTGCCCACTTTCTGGATTTTTGGATCCATCTGTAAATACTTGTATAAACTGCCCATATTGTTCATGTATAACAGTGTTCACATAAGCCTGCACATTGATTTTATTTTTCATTGACTGTACCTGTTTTAATAATGCTAAATCTACTATAGGTTGAGGTAGCAACCATGGTGGAACAGCTGATACCACCACCGTCGGACTAATATTCCATTCTTTAACTTTGAATTCCTTACATAACTCCGAAACACAACCACAAAAACTTTCTTTTTTAATTTTGTTACTTTCCCAACTTGTTTTTACAGCTTGTTTAGTAGGGTGAGTATCTTTATGGCCCTGTAGATTTGCCCAGTAGTTAACAATTAACTGTTTTCTCCTTAATGAAATAGGTATTTCTCCGACCTCTACCTGAAGTGCCGACACTGGTGTAGATCTGACTGCCCCACAGCATATCCTTAGTGCTTGTGCCTGAATTCTATCTAATTTTTGTAGTGACGAGTATGCAGCTGAACCATACACTATTAGTCCGTATTCTATGACTGATCTAATTAAGGCTGTGTATACGTTCCTCAAAGCAGCTCTATCAGCCCCCCACTTAGTGCCTGCCAAGCACCTCATAACATTTAAAACATTTTTACATTTATCTACTACTTTATCGATGTGAATACTCCATGTGACTCTCTCATCCAACCATATTCCTAGAAACTTAAATGTCTTGACTTTCTTTAGTTCTTGTCCATAAAGTTTTAACCTAACCTCCTCACCTATCCTTTTCCTCGTAAAAAATAACGTTTCAGTTTTTTCCACCGACAATCTAAACCCCCATGTCAGAGACCAGTTTTCAATTTCCTTGATGGCTTCCTGAATCTTACCTACAATATAATTTATATTTCTGCCCCTTTTCCAAATAGCTCCATCATCTGCAAAAAGTGACTTACCAATATGAGATCCTACTTGTGTATATATATCATTTATCATAATAGAAAACAAAAGAGGACTAATTACACTCCCCTGCGGGGTTCCATTCTCAACTTCATGCCTTCGAGAATATGAATTGACAACTCGGACTCTGATAGCACGGCCAAACAAAAAATCCTTAATCCAATTATATACGTTACCTCCCAGACCCATATTATCCAGTTGAATTAATAATCCTTCCTTCCACATCATATCATAAGCTTTCTCCACATCAAAGAACACAGCTACAACACACTCCTTGTTCGCTTGGGCTTTCCTGACTTCAGTTTCCAGGCACAACAGTGGATCTAACGTACTCCGCCCTCTTCTAAACCCACTCTGATAAGGAGTCATTAATTCATTTTTTTCAACATAGTATGTCAGCCTTTCTGTTATCATTCTTTCCATAACTTTACATAAGTGCGATGTCAGAGCTATAGGTCTATAACTGTCTGGACTGGTTGGATCTTTCCCAGGTTTTCTAATAGGAATAATGACAGACTCTTTCCATATTATTGGCAGCTTCCCTTTCTCCCAAATCTTATTGTACATCTCCAGCAGCTTTCCTAATGCAAATTCACTTAATTTGGCCAACATTATGTAACATACATTATCCTTCCCAGGAGCAGTCATTTTACACTTACTTAGTGCTCTTCTCAACTCTTGAATAGAAAAAGGTACATTTACAACACTCTGTGACAAACTTCTTTCCTCATATACATTAGGATGCTCCTCTAACACTTCCTGTCTCCTGATCTTACCTTCTTCTGTCAAATTTTCCGAAGAATGAACTTTGACAAAATTCTTAGCTAGAATTTCTGCCTTCTCCATAGCACCAGTGGCAATTTCCCCTCCTTTCTCTAACACTGGCAGGTTACTCTGCTGTCTAATTCCCCTCATCTTCTTAATCATTCCCCATACTTTATCTAATGGCGTAGTTCTCCCAATACTTGAACAGAATCCTCTCCAACACTCCCTTTTTGCTCTTTTAACAATTTTCCTTACCTGAGCCTGTGCCTTTTTATATTCTAATAAATTGTATACTGAATGTGTTTTTCTTAACTTTCCAAACAGCCTGATTTTACTTCGGATTGCATCATTACATTCTTTGTTCCACCAAGGTACCATCTTAACACATTTACTAAGTTTACCAGTTTTATTCCCAATAGTTTGATTAGCACTTTTAATTATATTTGACGTAAATTGCTCATTTATTTCATCAATACTTCCTGCCATATCTATCTTAACAAATTCACTATCACACAACTTAGCAAACACCTCCCAATTTGATTTAGAAAAAGTCCATCTCATGATACCGTCTAGCTCAACCACATTACTTATATTAAACTTGACTATAATCGGAAGATGATCACTCCCAATACTGTTATCTGCCAATATTTCCCACCTGCTACCAGAAGCTAATTCACTTGTTACCAGAGTTAGATCGATCGCAGACTCTGTTCCATCTCTAAAATTGATTCTTGTACCTTGCCCATTATTTAAACAAACTAATTCCATTGCCTCCATTAATTCCTCCACTACCTGTCCATTGTAATCTGTTGATTTCCCTCCCCATATTGTATTATGTGCATTAAAATCACCACACCATATTACTTCATTTCCTTGACTGAGTCTTTCTAATTCCTCTATTTTGAGTTTTTTACATGGATTGTAAAAATTCAGGACACTAGTTTTCCTTTTATTAATCCAAACTTCTACACCCACTATTTCTAAATCAAAATTGTTCTTAAATGTTCTCCTACTATAAGACATTACTTCTTTGATAAAGATTGCACATCCCCCTCCCTGACCATTATTTCTATCTTGTCTTATAGCACTATATCCCCCAATACTGAAGTCCAAATGAGTCTTCAGCCATGTTTCTTGGATACAAATAACGTCTGGTTTTTCTTTTAACTGGTATATACAGGTCTTGAATTCTTGTCCATTTGCAATAAGGCTTCTACCATTCCATTGCAGAATGAGAAAAACCATTAATCTACTCACCTATCTGTGACTCATCATTATTGGTGGCTAGCATATCATGTATCATTTCAACGGTTATATCCTTTATCCCCAAAAATTCACCTGCTGCTTCCACTATTGTTTTCAGTCTTGACCTCTTTTTTGTTTGCTGTAAAGCAACATTCACCACTTTTCCAATAAAGGCCACAAATTTGTACTTATTAACAATCAATGCATCCTCTCCTATCACACACTTATGTGAACACTTTGTGGGGCTTTCCTTTGCCTGTGGGAGTTTGGGAAAATCTTTTGACGAGAATATACTTGCTGCTACTTGGGATTTTCTAGCTATGTTTAATGATACCTTTTCTGTTGCTTCAGCATATGAGACTTTATTTTGCACTTTGTATCTCTGCACTTCACAGCCCTGATATGCAGCACTATGTTCCCCACCACAGTTACAACATTTCACCTTCGCCCCTGCATCACAACTACCATATTCATGTTCCCCTGCACATGTTGGACACCTGGGCTTAGTTGCTTTGCACTTATCTGCCACATGCCCAAACCTTTGGCATTTAAAGCACCGCAGAGGTTTAGGGATGAATTCTCTTACTTGAAAGCTCATGCAACCTATCATTATTTTCTGTTGGATTGTTTTTTCAAACTGAAGAAGAACAGACAAACTATCCACTATCTTGCCCTGATACCTAGTAGGAAGACGCTTAACTACAGACACCTTTCCCCCTTTAATTTCTTTCTTTAGATCTTCAATGCTGATTTCTACCGGAACTCCACTGATAACTCCAAGTATTTTCCAATTTGCCCCAGGGACATGGCATTTAATTTGAACTTCATTCAAGGTCTTCATTTTCAGTAACTTTTCCTGTTGTTTTGCATTTATCATTTCTACCAACATCCGTCCTTTGCTCAGAAATCTTGCTTGCTTTATCGCTCCAATTTCTTTGTGCATCGCTTTAGTCAGGGCCACTGGATGTAGCTTAGCTGCGGATTGCTCACCAAACTCCACAATCACTTTCCACTCTTCCTTCTCAATCCTTTTCTTTGTTCTCTTCATTTCATTCTGTGAATCAGATTCACTGAGACTGTCACTTGACATATCTATCTTCTTTCTTGATGTCTTTTTCCTTACTTCATTCCATCCTCCTTCTCTTTCAGATGCACTTTCCATTTCCTCCTCTCCAGGACTCAAAGACGCCATTCCTCTTACTCCGTTGTCAGTTGTTAATGCTGTTTTGATACCAACAGGATAGGTGAAATGGGGCGGCTGAGCGGCTCAACAACAACATTCGAATCCTCGCGCTTTACCAATACCATCTGCGCATGCGTGGCTAGTCTGAATCGCATTAACCTTTTCCATCACTTCTGTAGCGATACAACTTTAGCCTGACTACGTCATACTCACGATTCTAGTCAGAATGTGAGTCTGATACAGCTAGATAGAGTTTTGAGTATGGGCACAGCCCTTTTACAGACAGCCGTTCCACTTCCTATTCGCCCCATTATAAAAAATTTGGCTGCAGTTTAGTTGATTTTCTCTGGGGGCGCTGGCGAGCGAGTGCAGAATGACCATTTTCCATAGGGCTGGCGCTAATAACTCAAAAAATGTCCCCGCTAGCGGCTGAAACCTGAAAATATTACTGTGATTTCTGACAGAGGGATGTGGATTTATATCGAAAGTACAATAACCTGGGAGTTATAGCTTTCTGTTTTCTTACAGGTCAGGCATTTGCGAGTCAGTCTCCGCTAGCATCTAGCTAACGGAATCTGAAGAACGCACGGCTGATTACGACCGGCTGCTTTACGGCACTCGTCCACTGTGCCAGAGTGCTAACCTGGTGCCGCTAACAACAACCAAAGCTAAACCAGAGGCTAGTCAGAGAGTATGTAAAAGGGCTGTGCTGAAATCTGTAACTATTTGAGCTAACACCTCTCTGCTAGCTCAGCGCTAGGACTGACCATGCCGTAAAGTGATGCCACATGCGTGACGTCACTCGGGATGCAATACTGACAATAAATGTGTATTTTAAACAAATCTAGTGAGTCTAAAAAATCAAACCAAGTGCCGTTTGAAAGGATAATTTATCCTGCCTTTAGGAAAATTAAAATGAAAAAATATAAAAAAATTCTATCAAAAGCAATGGCTGCATCTAAGGTGGATTTCATAGTACCACCATAGAGTTCGGCGTGCTCTGCACTGCTTCGTTGGCGCCCCTAGAGTGCAGTACCACCCGGAAATAGCCGCCAGTTTTCCCTCTCCTCATAATAGAGACTCTCTGGTATGGGGCCGCGTGTTTCAACCGAACCAGGAGAAAAAATGCCTCTTCGCTCAATTGGATAGACCTTCAACCAATCAGAGCAACGTAGTATGTGACGTAGATTAAGCAACACACACTTGTTGTAGGAAGGACGGCAAAAACATCTTTTCTATCGATAAAAGCCTTTATCGCGTTCCTCTGTTCGTCTTTCAAAATGAATGCAATGTGGAGATCCTGTAGAACAGACTCGATGGCAGAATCTACACACCCTAGCTCTCCAGCGGCAGCCATGTTTGTTTCAAACGAAGTCAAACCAAGCGCTCTTTAGTGACGTAGTCGATAATGTCCCTGTTGATCATCTGTCCATCATCGTATAAAGCCCGCCCTGGCAATCTGATTGGGTCGACCGATTCTTGGTCGGGCATAATGATTTCCCAACTGAGCAGAGCCAGACCGAACTTCCCAACCAAAACTTTTATGGGCGGGGCTAAGTTTGCACCCAGGCTAATACAACTTAGCCCTGAACCACCTATTTCGAGCGAATTGATTTAATGCGACAAAACAGGCGTTCTAGCGATTTAACCGTTTTTCCATCACATGTATCGCACTAACTTCTTGATGCGCATCAAATTAAAGCGAATCATGTCGTTGATGGAAAAAGGGCTTTAGTTAAGTTACTGACTACTTGCTGTTAAAAGTAACTAAGTTAGATTACTCTTAGTTACTCTCAGCAGAGGCTGATCCCCCGCCCCTATAACATGAAAATGACTACCAGTTCTGCCAATACTCACTTTATTGACATTTATTTTAACCGGAACATCAAAAATGACACTGACAATTTGCAAACTTTTTCTTGAAATAGGCTTACATGTTTTTTAAATAAAAAATAAATGAGACAGTCTTTCTTGACTTTACTTAAAATATAAAAAAACCTCTTACGTAAAAAAGTAATACATAATAATCCCCCCCCCCCCAAAAAAACCCCAAATAAAATTCACTTCATTTAACATAAATACTTATAACAATAAAATAACATACTCGGACTCTAACGGCACTCAGGCCTGTGTAAATGAATGAACATGTAGGCCTATACTGAACATCCCATTGAACCTGGAGTTGTCTAACATTAGAGCAGCAAGAAGTGGTTTAATGAAACAAAAACAGTATAAAAAAATCTAAATACTCTTTCTTCACTTCATTTAACTGAAATACTTATTACAAATTAAATGCTTTTTTGACTTCATTAAATCTAACTTAAATACTTCTTATAAAAAATAAAGTAGCGTTTCTTGACTCAATTTAACATAAACACTTCTTTAAAAAAAACAATACAATAGACATTCTTGACTCCATGCATTTAACTCTGATTGCATGTATCCATATGAATTACGGTAACACTTAAGTTATATGGAACATCTTAATGAACCTGTAGTTGTCCCGCATTAGAGCAGCAAGGAGTGGTTTTACAAAACAAATCAGAACAAAACCCGTATCTGTATTCATGACTTGGCTGTTAGTTGCATTTATGCGAGAAACTGTGGAGTTTAAGATAAGAATAAATAAATATAACCCTCTAGACCCCAACAGAATTTTACAACAATGCTCCAGATCCCTGGGAATTCCCAAAGAAATGGGCAATTTGAGAAACATTTCAAAGAATTTGTTCAGTTAGCAAAGCACGGCATATGATAGGCCTACAGAGGTTAGACACTTTGACTTGCGCCATCAGTCATTCACTCGCAGCGATGCAGACAAACGGACGGTCATATCACGTAACCTGCTGATAATTATGGGCCCAAGCCAGTATGACAGTCAAGTTTTTGAGCGAAAAATGTCCCGTTTATCTTGCTGTATCCACCCGTTGAGCAATAAAAGTTTAAACAAACCTGATTGATCGTCAGACCCGTCGCTTTGCAGAAATGTTTGTATGCTAGTCGCCTACAACTGCAGCTGTTACTGGATTACCCAAAGCTACAACTGACGAAGTATACATATAGATAAACACCCGTACACTCATTCAGATATCGTATATAGGTACTAGAAGATGTAATACAGTACAAAGACGTTAACAAGTCATCTTTGAGTCATCAATTGCGACCAGGCAAGATAAACAGCTAGCTAGCCCTCTCCATAGCACCGCCTGAAACGTAGGCTATATGTTATAAAGTTAGCACGAATAGCTAAACCCACCAACTATCGTCTGTGACGGGCACTGATGAACAAGGCCGGCCCGTGGCATAGGTGGTATAGGCAAATGCTAAGGGCGCCGCACTTCCAGGGGGCGCCACAAATGGAGGGGAAAAAAAATCTGCAGTTAAGGTTCTGACTGATACTCGGTGTGTATGTCTCGTCATTACAATTATTTCTTAATAAGAAAAGAATAAGCCCACATTAATTTAACTGCATAGCAAAGCCTACTAAGTAATAGTAGTAATAATACTAGGTGGGCGCCTACATTTCACCCCTCCCGACTATTCAGACTTTAGGCGCCTACCTGTTACGTGGTTGTGTTTTTTGATGGGTCAAACGCAACTAGACTGTGAACACGTCAACAAGTCGAAACGTCCAAATAAAATGTCTGGTGCCCAGGGGAGGAAAAAAAGAAAAGAAGAGGAGGAAAAACGGGACAAAGACAGAGGTAATGTACAGTAAAGATGATGTCAATGATATTATTTTGCTGTTGCAGAACGATGATTGATAACGTCATTAATCGTTAGCATAACATGGTTTGCTAATGAACAAATAGCCGGCGCTATCTGTTAGTTTTAAGGTCAGTTAATGTTATGGAAGGGCTTAACTTGTTATGGAAAATAGTAATGTAACTACCCCCATCTTACCTTCCTCGGGCAAATGTGTAAATATTAGATCTATTCAACTGGTGTTATAATGTCATGCACTGACATGGTTAATTGCATTGACATCTCACGTTTTCCTAGCTTGTCAATCAAAATGCTATTAATTTTCCATAGTTGTAAGCCTAGCTCAGCTAGGCAAGCTGTTTGTTGTGTTACAGTTCATTATATTAAACTGCAGTTTACTGATTCTTCTACAGAAGTGTCAAACCCTAAGTACTGCTCTGACCCATGACAGCCAGCCAGACATTGATGGCACAGAACTTGCAAAGGAAATGCAGAATTTTCCACCATTGCCATCAAAGAATATGACAAACATGGAACTTTTGACCTTCCTGCATGAGAAGAAGCTGGCAGAAATTTACCCCAACATGTGGGTTGCTTTGAGAATCTCTGCCACTCTTCCTGTTACAGTGGCTGCAGGAGAAAGAAGCTTCTCTAAGCTCAAACTGATTAAAACTTACCTGAGATCTACTATGATGCAAGAACGTCTCACTGGACTTGCCATCATAAGCATAAACCATGTGGTCTCAAATCAGTTGTCATATGATGATGTTGTGGATTACTTTGCTGCAAGAAAAACCAGGAGAGTGAACCTGTAGAAGGTTGTGTGGTAGTTTAGTCATTATTTAGTAGTCATTCAAGTTAAGGCAGTAGTACCAGAAACACCACTAGAGGTCTTTGTAAGATCGTTTTAAAAAAAAGAAAATGAAATCCTTGTTATTTTTTGTGCCTACTGGTTTTGTTCATATCTTATTTTGCACAGTGTCTTATTTATACTGTATTCTTAAGTTAATGTAATTTGTTTACACTTTTTATTTTGGGAATATTTAAATCTAATACTTGAAGTATTTTGAATGTGCAATTGCTTTATTTAAATAAAAGAATGTTCAAGACAAAGCTATTCAGTGTCTTGTGAGCATATGTACACTAGCAGTGAAATGTAATGCGATACAAGGGGGCGCCACCTAAAATCTTGCCTTGGGCGCCAAATTGGTTAGGGCCGGGCCTGCTGATGAAAACTGTGGTTTAGATTGGTGTATTTATTTAAAATGATTAGGGAAAGTGAGTCAAATGTAACAAATGATATCGCTGGTGTTTCACATGTGAGTGGGACAGATCACTTTTACTGGGTAGGTAGATGTAAAACAACGAGTGACTTCAGGCGAACCCGCTCCCGTCGCGGACACTGATATAACTCATAAGAAAACGAAATTATCCCAAATTATTTCAATACAAATGTATGGTTATAATCATGAATATATGTTTACAAGTCAAATATATGTATTGGGCTTGTAAGTAACATTCAGAAATAACATGTTAGCTTCTGTATGGTCACTATAACATGCCGGCCGGCGGCGGCCGTTACAGGAGAATAAAGGACGGCCGCTACGGGGTATACGTTCCCCCGAAATGCAGAAATACTAACGCACGATGTTTTAGATAAGTAACTTCAATCTGACTACTAGTTTTGAAATAGTAGTTGCGTTTGACTACTCGTTACTGAAAAAAGTAGTCCGACTACAGTAACGCGTTACCGGCATCACTGGTCACTAAGCGTTGATTGGTTGAAATCTGAGCATCATACCATGCTTAAAAGAACAGGCGGGACACTCAGTTGGCTCTCTTAACTTAAACTCTTGACTTACTCTCAGCTTGAGTCTTAACTCTTAACTCATAACTTCCTCTTAACTTATTTTTTGGACTCCGCGTTCTCTTACTTTTGTCTTAGCTCTCTTAAATTTTGCCTTTCGTTTATGACTTCAAGCCTTTTTCCCTTTTTGACTTAAAATCCAATTTCCCGCTTGACTCCAATTCATCCTCTTAATTTGAACTTCCCTTATTGTTATTTAGGTCCAGACACCCACGGTTGTTTGGTTAATCTTGGACAGCCCAAGCTCAGACCACCTTCAGGCAGAGAAGGGAAGAGAAAAGCCTGTGGGACTCCTCCTGATCGAAGCCCAGGTCAGAGAATAACAGCTCGTCCCGACTTCAGCCCGCTGTTGCCATGGAAACCCGCCAGCCTCCGATAACAAACGGTTATCCAGAAGAACAAACATCACGTGCTTCGGGTCCCTGCCACCAAGTAAGGTCTCGTCTCTCCTTCTCAGACATGGTGCTGTGTTGGCCCCTTTAATATGCTGTCAGAGTTAATTAGCCGATACTGAACTCAGGGTAGCGAGAGGCCAGACTTAATAAACTTTAGGATTTCCCCATTCATCCCATTCCAACCGAGCTACGTCTCTCTCTTAACCCGTATTTTATTATAAAGACTGCAAATTATCTCTATTCTGTCCTCTTTATCAACTGTTGGCATATAATTGTGAAAGACTGTTTAAATAAAAGTTTTGTAAATGATCAGAGCGTCACAGAAATTCTTAAGTGTCGGATATCCCTTCAGACAGAATTCGACTTCAGTGAGACTTTTCCCTCATAACTTTTAACAGTTTCTCCTCCCAGGACTGTAACGAAATTAAGGTTAATGATATGGCAGGTGGTGCCCCTTTCTTTTATTAATATCCAGCATATTAATCCATTTTCACGTGTAAAATCGCTACAGTATCGTCTGCATAACTGTGATAATTGATGTTAAAGTTCTGCAATATCTGACCCAAAGGATATACAAGTTAAACAGAAGAGGTCCAAGAATTGACCCCTGGGGGACTCCACGAGTCATGGCCACTCGCTCAGATTCATAGCTGCCAACTGTAACAAAATAACTCCGGCCTTCTAAGTAGGACCTGAACCAGTTAAGGACCGCTCCAGAAAGTCCAACCCAGTTTTCCAGCCTGTGCAACAGGATTCTGTGATCTACAGTATCAAACGCAGCGCTGAGGTCCAACAGAACCAGGACTGAAACATTACCAGAATCAGTGTTCAACCTGATGTCGTAACACTTTGACCAGAGCTGTTTCAGTGCTGTGAGGACGTCTGAAGCCTGATTGAAAGTTATCAAGACTTCCACTTTCATTCAGAAGGTCGTTGAGCTGGTTAAATACAACTTTCTCAATAATCTTGGATATAAAAGAGAGGTTAGAGACAGGTCTGTAGCTGTTCATCATAGAGGCGTCTAGAGTTCTCTTCTTTAGGAGTGGCTTAATGGCAGCTGTCTTTAGTGACTTGGGAAAAATGCCTGATGCCAGTGAGCTGTTAACTATTCGTAGGAGATCACTTTCTACTGAGGTAAAAACAGTTTTTAAAAAGTCGGATGGTATTATGTCCAGAGTGCAAGTTGTTGATTTCAGATGCCGAACTGTTTCCTCTAGGATTTTAAAATCAACAATATTAACTTGTGAGATAACGTCAGAATATGTACATTCCTTATCAGAAGCTGTTTAGTCAAGTATTGTAAACTCAAAGGTCATCAAGAAATGTTCAGAGAGAGTTATGAGGGAACACTGTTAACTGTTCACTCTCACCGCCATAAGTCAGCACAAGATCAAGGGTGTGATTAAGGCAGTGAGTCGCTCTGTGAACACTCTGAGGAAATCCAACAGAGTCTCATATAGAATTAAAGTTCATATTCAGGCCGTCATTTCCAACATCTACATGAATATTAGAGTCACCCACTACAATGACTTTATCTGTACTCAGCACCAACTGGGATAAAAACTCTGAGAACTCAGACAGGAACTCAGAATAAGGGCCAGGCGGACGATACACAACAACAAACACAAGAGGTTTCTGTGGTTTCCACTTTGGGGAAAACTGAGAAGCAGAGATTCAAAAGAGCTCAAACTAATCTTTGGTCTTGGACTGATTAGTAGTCCCAGATAGAATTGAATGGACTGAACTCTGATAACCTCCCTGTTCCTCCTGCTCACACACAGCAGCTCCGCTCTGCCCACACCTTTCCTTGTTCCCTCCCCTTCAGATCTGCAGCTCATGATGGGCGTAACCAACAGGAAGTGAACCGACCGGCTCTGTTCTCTGCACCGACACGTCATTTATAGCTCAGAGCTCAGAGCAGTTTCAGCTTTGAGGAAGTGAAACTCACTCAGTCGCTGCTGCTAAACGGTGAAATGGCGCAGAAAGGAGTTCAGCTGGAAGGAGAAATGCTCCAGTGTTCGATCTGTTTGGATCTGCTGAAGGATCCGGTGACTATTCCCTGTGGACACAGCTACTGCTTTCACTGTGTTAAAGGCTTCTGGGATGGAGAGGATCAGAAGGGAGTCCACAGCTGCCCTCAGTGCAGGCAGACATTCACAGCGAGGCCTGTCCTGAGGAAAAACACCATGTTAGCAGCTTTAGTGGAGCAGCTGAAGAAGACTGGACTCCAAGCTGCTCCTGCTGATCACTGCTATGCTGGAGCTGAAGATGTGGCCTGTGATGTCTGCTCTGGGAGGAAGCTGAAAGCCATCAAGTCCTGTTTATCCTGCCCGGCCTCTTACTGTGAGGAACACCTTCAGCCTCATTATGATTCAGCTCCACTCAGGAAACACAAGCTGGTGGAGCCCTCCAAGAAGCTCCAGGAGAACATCTGCTCTGATCACGATGAGGTGATGAAGATTTTCTGCCGTACGGATCAGAAGTCCCTCTGTTATCTCTGCTTAATGGAGGATCATAAAGGCCACGACACAGTGTCAGCTGCAGCAGAAAGGACTGAGAGGCAGAGAGAGCTGGAGGGGAGTCGGCAGCAGATCCAGCAGAGAATCCAGGACGCAGAGAAAGATGTGAAGCTGCTTCAGCAGGAGCTGGAGGCCATCCATCGCTCTGCTGATAAAACAGAGGAGCACAGCCAGAAGATCTTCAGCCAGCTGATCCGTCTCCTCCAGAAAAGAAGCTCTGATGTGAAGCAGCAGATCAGATCCCAGCAGGAAGCCGAAGGGAGGCGAGTCAAAGAGCTTCAGGAGAAGCTGGAGCAGGAGATCACTGAGCTGAAGAGGAAAGATGCTGAGCTGCAGCAGCTCTCACACACAGAGGATCACAGCCAGTTTCTGCACAGCTGGCCATCAGTGGCAGCACTCAGGGGGGCTACACACTCATCCAGCATCCAGATCCGTCCTCTGAGGCACTTTGAGGATGTGACAGCAGCTGTGTCAGAGCTCAGAGATAAACTACAGGACATCCTGAGAGAGGAATGGGCCAACATCTCACTGAGAGTCGCTGAAGTGGATGTTTTACTGTCACAGCCAGAACCAGAACCAGAACCAGAACCAGAACCTGAACCAGGACCAGGACCAGAACCAGAACCAGGACCAGGACCAGAACCAGAACCAGGACCAGAACCTGAACCAGAACCAAAACCAGAACCAGAACCAGAACCTGAACCAGGACCAGGACCAGAACCAGAACCAGAACCAGAACCAGAACCAGAACCAGAACCAGGACCAGAACCAGAACCAGAACCAGAACCAGGACCAGGACCAGAGAGCAGAGCTGGATTCTTAAGATATTCATGTGAAATCACACTGGATCCAAACACAGCACACAGAGAGCTGTTACTGTCAGAGGGGAACAGAAAAGTGACATTAATGAAACATCATCAGTCTTATTCTGCTCATCCAGACAGATTCACTGGATGTCTTCAGGTCCTGAGCAGAGAGAGTCTGACTGGACGTTGTTACTGGGAGGTGGAGATGGGAGGAAGAGTTGTTTATGTAGCAGTCGCATACAAGAACATCAGCAGAGCAGGAGGGATTGAATGTAGATTTGGTTGTAATGACAAATCTTGGGCGTTAAGATGTGACCAAAACAGTTATTCATTTTGGTACAACAACAAGGAAACCTCCATCTCAGGTCCTCGGGCCTCCAGAGTGGGAGTGTACCTGGATCACAGAGCAGGTATTCTGTCCTTCTACAGCGTCTCTGGAACCATGACTCTCCTCCACAGAGTCCAGACCACATTCACTCAGCCGCTCTGGGCTGGAGTTTGGTTACCTTGGTTTTTTCCAGGAACAAGTTGCAAATTTCTCCCCTGAAAAAGGAAGCAGCTGAAGGTGCAGTGAGTTTTAATCTGTGAGTTTTCATTTTGACTCATTCTGTGACTCATTTAGTCCCATCGTGGTGTCATTTCTAAGCTGTTCAGAGATTTTCAGGGAATCAGTGATTTGTTGATGTTGTTCTGTTGACGACTTTCTTTTGTTGGATATCTCGATATTCTTTGACTAAAACCGACGGCCCTGATATTTCTTTATGTTCTGATTTTTACAGCCAAGACTTTCAGCTCAGTTTCATGTTTGAAGACTTTCTGTTGAGTCCAGACGCTCAGCTGACAACAAATGTCTGGATTCAAGGTGACGACGTGATTTAGATTCATCTCCCGAAGGTGATAATAAATAAAAACTTATTAATAAATAAATAAATAATAAATAAAATCAAACAGAAAGGCAACTCCAGCTGCAGTGAGCACTTCTTTCATAGCTTTTGCCTTGAGCTCATTATTGTTTTATCTGTAAAACGCAGAGAGATCGGCCGTCATTCAAACTGTGATTCAGCAGTAGTTTATCTTTTGATTTGTAGTTCTGTTGATGGTTCAGTTTCTTTCAACCGTCTTTACCAAAACTGTTTAATCACAGAAAAAAAGCAGTTTTTTTGTCTCTGGTTGCCTTTCTCAGCAGTGATTGTGTTTGTGTCGTCACACAGTGAAGAAAATCTATAACATGATGTAAATACAGGAAAAAGGGATTTTAGCTTCTTATCTTGGAAATGTTTTGCTGAGTTGTGCTTAAAAAAAGCAGATTTTTGTCTCATTCTGGACTTTAGATGATTGAATGTGTTGTGTTGCTTCAGATATGAAGTTACTTCTGAATGATGCCTTCACTGTTTTTCTCTCTGGCTTCACAATGAGGCTCATTGATTGTAAAGTTTGAACTCAGATGTGATTAAAACTTCTTGTGTCTGATATCTGAGGTGTGGTCTCTCAGTCTGAAAGAAGCAACTCGCTCCGTCTCA
Source organism: Odontesthes bonariensis (assembly GCF_027942865.1). Lineage (NCBI taxonomy): Eukaryota > Metazoa > Chordata > Actinopteri > Atheriniformes > Atherinopsidae > Odontesthes > Odontesthes bonariensis. The sequence continues at coordinate 4,416,914 of NC_134522.1, read as the reverse complement.
TTTTCTTATTTTTTTACCCCTTGTCCTGCCCAGCATTATGGCAGCAGAATTGTAATCTGAATACCGTTAATGCCAAACACATTTGCTATGCCAAGGGAAGCTTTATGAATGTAAAGCTCCCCTTGATGCCCATTAACTCCTTATTTTTATTTATTTAGTTTAGTTACAATACTTAACATGATGTGATGGTGTGATGGTGCCGAACCGGACCGGGGGACAGAGAGAGAGGGAGAGCGAAGAAGAGAAAAAAAGGAAGAGAAACATGAAGAGACAAACATAGAAAACAATGAAAAATCAGACAACCAGCTGCTACACCTGTAGAAACAAAACTGAAGACGATTCACGGCTTTTGTGGGGAATCCAGCCTTAGAGGCACCAGGAGCACCTGGAAGCAGCAGTGTTGCCATAGTTACTTTGAAACAGTAATCTGACTACTTCTTTAAAAAGTAACTTAAGCCCTTTTTCCATCAGATTCTGTAGCGAATTAAAAGTTATATCGCATTACTTTGTTGCGATATATAATAGCCGGCTTATAATAGCCGTCAGAAATTTAAGAAGGAGGATGAGAGCGAGGCGAGAATTAATTATGCTGCTTCAGGACCACCTTGCCATAGCTCCTCAGAGGGCATCACCACAACCATGGCAGCGAACAAGATCTAGCCTATGGTGGGAAAATGATGTCCTGGCACATTTCACGGACCGTGAATGGTTGACGTCGTTCCGTATGATGAGGCAGACGTTTGAGCGTCTTTGTGACAACTTGCCATCACTTCGGCCGAACCCATCCAGCCGTAGGCCACCCGTACCTCACAACAAGAGGATCGCCATTGCGATTTACAAGTTGGCCAGCTGTTGTGAGTACAGGGTGGTGGCGGGGAAATTTGGGGTCAGCATCACAACGGTCCACCGATGTGTATACGCGACGTGCCGAGCCATCACATCAGACCTCCTTCATCTGTATGTAAAGATGCCGTCGGCTGACGAGGCTCAACAGATCGCCTACAGAAATGCCACGAAACACCACATCCCGCAGGTAGGTTATGTAAACTCGTTATGTCATTCTGCATCTGATGGATCTTCTTTTTGAAGTAGGCAATTAGCTTGTTGTAAAAGATGCATACAGGGAGTTCAATAACTGTAATTTAATAAACAAAATAGAACAATGCAAGAGAGCTTGTCTACATTTCTGTAGGCCTCCAGTTATTCTGATCACTTGCTGTTTTTAGCCTATCAGCTCCACCTTGTGGAGGGGTTGAGCATTGGATTACATTGAACATTTTTCCTCCCCTCTCTGTAGATCTATGGAGCAATAGATGGGTCCTATATCCCCATTCTCCCTCCCCTGGATGGATACAGGGACTACATCAACAGGAAGCGCTGGGCCTCTGTGATCTTACAGGCAGTGGTGGATGATCGTGGACTGTTTCGAAACATATTTGCTGGAATTCCTGGGAGCAGCCACGATGCCGCTGTGCTGAGACAGTCCAGTCTATACGAAAAAAAAAAAAATACAAAAATGATGCACATTTGGTGAGGGGAGCCATACTTAACCATGTGCAAAATCACATGCACCTTTGAGTGTGTTACATACAAATTGTACACAAGAACCTTTTTAAATGTTAAATGTTAAACATTTATTAAATATTTTTGAACATGGACATGCAAGAACTGTATTCCTTTATACATTTTTTTAAATATAAATATATAGGTAAAAAAAAAACTTCAGGTTTTAACTTTAGCAGTTCATATGAACATAAAAACACAAAACTGCACCAATTAAGAACCTATAAATATACATGTAGGTGCAAACATACTTACATAAATAAATAAATAACAGTAATAGTGTATGCAAGTCTGTAATTCATATGAACATTAAGCATAAGATCACACACACTATTCCAACAAATGGTAATAGTAACACTACTATATAGTAAATAGTGTTACTATTACCATTTGTTGGAATAGTGTGTGTGATCTGCAGACTTGCATACACTATATATGTAAATATTATATTACATAATATATTACAATATACATGTTCATTAATAGTAATATATAAATATTGAGTTAAAGTTATATTAAGTTATATATATTAAGTTAATATAAAGTTAAATAAATTGATTGCTTTGCAAAAATGTGACAATATGAAAGAACAAAAACTGCCATATGTCAATAACCTACATTACCTACATAACCTACTCAGTTCAGAGCTGGGTGTATATATTGCCATTTAAGATGGAGTTTGCGTAGCTCTGCTGCTGTGGTTGTGGTTGTGGTTGATGCTGATTCTGCATGTACAGAAAGGACTGGTAGCTGTTGGGACCAGGCTGGGTGTGGGGATAGGGAAAGGGTGGTTGGAAGGAAGCTGAGGTTGTCTGCTTCTCAATACAGTCAACCAGTCGGTTGACTGAAGAGACAATTGATTTCAGCATGTCTCTATCTCTCTCTTCCTGTCTCTCGTGCCGCTCCATCATCTCTGACAGCTTGTCATTAAGCTGCTGGGCTGGAGTCACCTTTCTCTTCAGTGGCCTCCTGAAAAGGCTACCTACCGGGGTAACCGGTGTGACGGACGCAGGAGTGTCAGGGATGTCCATCTCACTATCAGTCTCCATAGCAGCGTCTTTAAAAAGAAATATAGAATGACAACAGATTAGTATTAGGCTACTAAAACAGTACCATTAAATAAACTGCAGTCTTCCACTAGCCTAGAAAACTGGTCAACCTTGTCCAACAGCCATCTGCTGTCTAATACAAGCGAGCCCAGGCTAACATTCTCATAATTACTCTATCAAACAGTGCTGGTGTGTGAACGTTTCGTTTCGTTTCGTTTATTCCAAGCAAAAATAATATACAGAACAAGCGGCTAAGTATTTGTGCAAATTCAAATAAGCTTGGAAAGGAGTGGGATGAAGACAAGCTTATAGATTCCCACCCCCATTCAGTTCTTAATAAATAATAAGGCCGCCGCCATTTACATCATTTGTTCTCCATCAAACGTGTGTACATAGTACAGTTGCAAAAAAGAAAAGGAAAAAATACATACACACATACACACACATGTACATATATATATATATATATATATATATATGCATACATACATCTATACATACATTTCTCCTCCCCCCTTTCTTCTTCCTTAAAAAATACCAGCAATGGTAATAAGAATACCCCAAGGGTAAGGCCTGTGAGTAACTGATTATAACATATTTTACTGTCGTACGCAGCGATCTTCTTGCGCACTGTACTTTAATAATATCATTTTTTTGTATCTTAGTTTGAAAAGGTGAATGGATGGGCATTGTTTAATATTGACACATAGACTGTTCCATAGACGGACGCCACATACAGAGACACACATGGTTTTCCTCGTGGTCCTCACTGCTGGTACTTTGAATTTTCCACAGCCCCTCAAATTGTAGTTACCTTCTCTTTTTAAAAATATTCTTTGTATATTTGTCGGTAATAATTCCTTACTTGCTTTGAACAATAGCTGTGCTGTATAGAAATCAATTAAATCTTGTAGTTTTAATATTTTGGACTGCAGAAACAATGGATTTGTGTGTTCAAGGTAACCCACTTTATTAATGATTCTTACTGCTCGCTTTTGTATTGTTGGGACTGAAGCAAACTTTTATAGTTATTTCCCCAGACTTCAATTCCATAGGTTAAGTATGGCGATACCAGGCAGGAGTACAATATATGCAAAGCCTTAGGATCTAGAACATATTTAGCTTTGTTCACTATTGAAATATTTTTTGCTGCCATTTTCTGTATATGTCTGATATGTGATTTCCAGCTCAGTTTATTATCAATTGTGATTCCTAAGAATTTGATTTCGGCTACTTTCTCTATTTCAGTACCATTTATGTTAATTGCTGATTTATCTTTTTCTCTATAATTTCCAAATGTGATAACTTTTGTTTTGTTTAAGTTGAGTGATAATTTATTCATATTCAGCCATGTTTGTACTTTAGTTAATTCATGATTTACCTCTTCTATTAGCTTACTGTAATTCTCATCACAGTGAAATAAATTTGTATCATCCGCAAGTAATACCATTTTTAGTCCGTTAGAGACCTTAAATATGTCATTAATGTATAAGTTGAACAGTAATGGGGCCAGTATAGAACCTTGAGGCAGACCACAAACAATGCCCATTCGTTCACACTCAAACTCACCCAACTTCACAAATTGCTGTCTCTCTGTTAAATAGCTTTTAATCCAGTTCCAGGCCACTCCCCGTATGCCATATTTTTCTCATTTTTGGAGTAGGATACCGTGATCAATTGTATCAAATGCTTTCTTCAGGTCTATGAAAATTCCGACAGCGTGCTTTTTGTTGTCTATTGCATCAGTGATTTCTTCTACAGCGTCTATGATTGCCATTGTGGTTTATCTCTTTGGTCTAAATCCGTATTGTCCATCATTAAGTAGTTTATGTTTCTCAATAAATTTTTCTAGTCTGGTGTTGAACAATTTTTCTAATATTTTTGAGAACTGGGGTAGAAGAGAGACTGGTCTATAATTTGTGAAGATGTGCTTATTTCCACTTTGAAAAAGTGGTATTACTTTAGCAATTTTCATTTTTTCTGGGAACTTTCCAGTTTGGAGGGAAAGGTTGCATATATAAGTTAATGGTTTTGAGATATTTTTGATTATTTTTTTTACTACTCTCATGTTTATGTCAAAACTATCCATAGAGGATTTATTTTTTAATTTGTTCACGACCGCTTTAATTTCTTCTTCATTCACATCTGTGAGAAAAATGGTTTTTGGATTCCTATTTATTAATGAGTTTGCAGAGTCATTGCTGTTGCTTACTAGGATTTTATTTGCTAGTTTAGGTCCGATATTTATATAGAATTCATTAAATTTGTTTAATGTGGGAATGTGTGTGTCTGTGTGTTGTGTGTGTTTTGAAAGCGCTTTGAGTCAACTTCATAGTTGTGATACGGCGCTATACAAATACATGTTGTATTGTATTGTATCATAAGATTAGAAATCTGATATGGATTGATTTACCATCATCATCATCATCATCATCGTCCTCTAACACTGCGTTGGCAGGGCCTGGGTCTTCATTTGAAGAAACTGGAGTAACTGGAAATCATTAATAATAGGATTTAGTACATTTAGCAAATAAATGGATTAATAAATAACACACCTCTCCACATATGACTTAACATTTGTCCTTGTAGTACAGCATGTCAACATTTTCACATTATTAAGCTATTTTTGACAGGGGTGAGCCCCTTATCCAGTCATCTATTTACATTGCACAGGTCTGCCAAAGAGTTTTGCCAATTGAACGAGCATGCTCTTCGACTGGCTGATTTACTACTACCTCACGGTTAATACTATATAATATAATAATTACTCCTCGTCCAGCACTCAGCAAGATGCTAACGTCATATTGTTGCTAAAAACAGCTAACAGGCCAATCTCTCTCTTTCTCTCTCACACACACACACACACACACACACACACACACACACACACACCGGTACCGCTGTCAACCGTGGCTTCCTTCGCGGCGGTGACCACGGGGCCGACTGCCCAAAATGAAGTCGATTTCCTCAAAATATTCATAATTTATTTTCCCCTCGGCTACACTCTTCCCACTAGCCCTCTTCTCTGCCAGATATTTCCCCTTCATGCTCTTCCATTTGTTTCGTAGGGCCTCCCAATTCCTCTCAACGCCTCTCTAGTGCCAAACGGTGGACAGTTTTTTGAAGACATCTGCGTTTCTCTGCCTCTTCCCATCCAGGGCCCAAACAACGTCGACCTCCCGAATTGTGTTTAAAAAAAGCAGAGTCTCTGCTCTCGACCAGTTGTTTCTTTTATTATCGGACATTGTTGTTATTACTAGTTGTTGCTGCTGTTTTGATACCAACAGGATAGGTGAAATGGGGCGGCTGAGCGGCTCAACAACAACATTCGAATCCTCGCGCTTTACCAATACCATCTGCGCATGCGTGGCTAGTCTGAATCGCATTAACCTTTTCCATCACTTCTGTAGCGATACAACTTTAGCCTGACTACGTCATACTCACGATTCTAGTCAGAATGTGAGTCTGATACAGCTAGATAGAGTTTTGAGTATGGGCACAGCCCTTTTACAGACAGCCGTTCCACTTCCTATTCGCCCCATTATAAAAAATTTGGCTGCAGTTCAGTTGATTTTCTCTGGGGGCGCTGGCGAGCGAGTGCAGAATGACCATTTTCCATAGGGCTGGTGCTAATAACTCAAAAAATGTCCCCGCTAGCGGCTGAAACCTGAAAATATTACTGTGATTTCTGACAGAGGGATGTGGATTTATATCGAAAGTACAATAACCTGGGAGTTATAGCTTTCTGTTTTCTTACAGGTCAGGCATTTGCGAGTCAGTATCCGCTAGCATCTAGCTAACGGAATCTGAAGAACGCACGGCTGATTACGACCGGCTGCTTTACGGCACTTGTCCACTGTGCCAGAGTGCTAACCTGGTGCCGCTAACAACAACCAAAGCTAAACCAGAGGCTAGTCAGAGAGTATGTAAAAGGGCTGTGCTGAAATCTGTAACTGTTTGAGCTAACACCTCTCTGCTAGCTCAGCGCTAGGACTGACCATGCCGTAAAGTGATGCCACATACGTGACGTCACTCGGGATGCAATACTGACAATAAATGTGTATTTTAAACAAATCTAGTGAGTCTAAAAAATCAAACCAAGTGCCGTTTGAAAGGATAATTTATCCTGCCTTTAGGAAAATTAAAATGAAAAAATATAAAAAATTATATCAAAAGCAATGGCTGCATCTAAGGTGGATTTCATAGTACCACCATAGAGTTCGGCGTGCTCTGCACTGCTTCGTTGGCGCCCCTAGAGTGCAGTACCACCCGGAAATAGCCGCCAGTTTTCCCTCTCCTCATAATAGAGACTCTCTGGTATGGGGCCGCGTGTTTCAACCGAACCAGGAGAAAAAATGCCTCTTCGCTCAATTGGATAGACCTTCAACCAATCAGAGCAACGTAGTATGTGACGTAGATTAAGCAACACACACTTGTTGTAGGAAGGACGGCAAAAACATCTTTTCTATCGATAAAAGCCTTTATCGCATTCCTCTGTTCGTCTTTCAAAACGAATGCAATGTGGAGATCCTGTAGAACAGACTCGATGGCAGAATCTACACACCCTAGCTCTCCAGCGGCAGCCATGTTTGTTTCAAACGAAGTCAAACCAAGCGCTCTTTAGTGACGTAGTCGATAATGTCCCTGTTGATCATCTGTCCATCATCGTATAAACCCCGCCCTGGCAATCTGATTGGGTCGACCGATTCTTGGTCGGGCATAATGATTTCCCAACTGAGCAGAGCCAGACCGAACTTCCCAACCAAAACTTTTATGGGCGGGGCTAAGTTTGCACCCAGGCTAATACAACTTAGCCCTGAACCACCTATTTCGAGCGAATTGATTTAATGCGACAAAACAGGCGTTCTAGCGATTTAACCGTTTTTCCATCACATGTATCGCACTAACTTCTTGATGCGCATCAAATTAAAGCGAATCATGTCGTTGATGGAAAAAGGGCTTTAGTTAAGTTACTGACTACTTGCTGTTAAAAGTAACTAAGTTAGATTACTTTTAGTTACTCTCAGCAGAGGCTGATCCCCCGCCCCTATAACATGAAAATGACTACCAGTTCTGCCAATACTCACTTTATTGACATTTATTTTAACCGGAACATCAAAAAATGACACTGACATTTGCAAACTTTTTCTTGAAATAGGCTTACATGTTTTTTAAATAAAAAAATAATTAAGACAGTTTTTCTTGACTTTACTTAAAATATAAAAAAAACCTCTTACGTAAAAAAGTAATACATAATACCCCCCCCCCAAAAAAACCCCCAAATAAAATTCACTTCATTTAACATAAATACTTATAACAATAAAATAACATACTCGGACTCTAACGGCACTCAGGCCTGTGTAAATGAATGAACATGTAGGCCTATACTGAACATCCCATTGAACCTGTAGTTGTCTAACATTAGAGCAGCAAGAAGTGGTTTAATGAAACAAAAACAGTATAAAAAAATCAAAATACTCTTTCTTCACTTCATTTAACTGAAATACTTATTACAAATTAAATGCTTTTTTGACTTCATTAAATCTAACTTAAATACTTCTTATAAAAAATAAAGTAGCGTTTCTTGACTCAATTTAACATAAACACTTCTTTAAAAAAAACAAAATACAATAGACATTCTTGACTCCATGCATTTAAGTCTGATTGCATCTATCCATATGAATTACGGTAACACTTAAGTTATATGGAACATCTTAATGAACCTGTAGTTGTCCCGCATTAGAGCAGCAAGGAGTGGTTTTACAAAACAAATCAGAACAAAACCCGTATCTGCATTCATGACTTGGCTTTTAGTTGCATTTATGCGAGAAACTGTGGAGTTTAAGATAAGAATAAATAAATATAACCCTCTAGACCCCAACAGGTCTCACTAATACAAAATTATTATGACTTGATCAGGTGCAGTGACAATGCATCCTTGTTCATATTTCACCAAAAATCATTCCCTTCCAGATATCAAAACCAATCAGATAAACTAGATATACAGTATATAAATATCACTGCAAATATTGAATATCATTTTTTTGGATGAATGTTATTTTAAATCATTCAACAAAACTTGGATTTAAATTCTTCTTTTTGTTTGACAGTCCACAGGTCTGGCCAGGGACAGATCCCTACACAAAATAAGACAGCCGGGTTAAACCTCAATATTGTGTTAATCTTAAACTATTTGTCTCCATTCTTGTGCTTTAACTTACTTTAAAACCAACTCCCAGCCTTGCTGCTATAAAATGAAACCAGATCATGTAGGTCAGTCAGTTTAAGTACCCCGGCTAAAGTTATACTTTTAGACCTTTCTAATAAAAAAAAAGCTTTTCATCAGTTTCATCTAACGTTACAGTTATGAAATCCTTATGAACTGTGTTGATTATACACTTACTGAAAACCAACAATGATATGCCCCCCCCCCCCCCCAAGGGCGTAACTTTGGGTCTACCATTGGGGGGGTTAAACTCGCGGCATATTTATTTATGTATTTATTTATGTATTCATTTTCTTGCTTGCTAATTTGCCATTCCTGTGTTAGAAATACATTGTGATACTTTTACTGATTTAGGCTACTTAACGTAAATGCAGCTGTTCACTTGACTATTTATGCCATAACGACACAGTAGTTAAATTCAGTGTTTAAGCACTAGCCAACATTGGCAGCTGACAAGAACTTAAAGATTAATCAATTTCATCACTGTATGGGCACCTACATGCAGCAAATGTATTATGGACAATGCAACTCTGGATACATCACACATACAGGGTGGCACACTGGAGTGCAGCTTGCATTCAGACCTGTCACTGATGGTGAACTTGTCTTTAATGTCGGGTGTGTTTCCAGAGCCACTAAAAACAGCTGTAATCAAACCTCTGCTGAAAAAGGACAATCTTGACAAGACACAAATGAACAACCACAGGCCTATCTCAAATCTCCCATTTTTAAGTAAGATCATTGAAAAAGCGGTTTTTCAACCACTTAATTACTTTTTAAAACAAAATAACTGCTATGACACCTTCCAGTCAGGTTTTAGACAGAACCACAGCACTGAGACTGCTCTGACCAAAGAGTTTAACAACATATGTCTGAATACAGACGGTGGAAAAATGTCAGTCTTAGTTTTACTGGATCTCAGTGCTGCATTTGATACAGTTGACCACAATATATTACTGAAACGACTGGAAAACTGGGCGGGTTGAACAAATTTCACGGAGAAACATATGTTTTGACTGTTAAGCCCGGTGAAGATTCAACACATTAGCAGTCATTCCAGTTGTCAACGCCACTTAAAAAGGTGATTTTCTTCTCTTCTAGCATTATCCTGACAGGAGAACCATGCCAACTTTGGATGCAGTTATCTTAGCGATAGCAATAGCCTCAATATACATATCGTTGGAAAGCTTAGTTTATGGCCGTTCATGTGAGCACAATAACTTAGTTTTGTAAATTTTACCAAAGCGACTGGTTTGCCTTGCAGGGTCACATATAAGGAACACATGAGGTGAACGTCTTGGTATGTGCAAGACAACATTCAAGATTTTCGCGCTAGCTTTGTGAACTTTCTGAGCAGCCGTCACAGCCCTTTTCCATCAATTTAACTCTCGTTAATCCACCTCTTAGCACAACAAACCCCAAAAACGTGTGACTGTATTGGAGCAAACAGCAACTTAAGATACAGTTCAGTGACATCGGTTCCACACAGTGATCCCTGGCACCCTCTGGCACCACTCACCAGCGGCTGCGCATAATAGTAGCCTAAACAAACTTTCGCCAGAGAAAGCGGGTTGGGTAATACCAAGTAGTCGGTTTGGGGGGAGGGAGGAGGGGGGGTACATTACAGATTATTTAAAACATGATACTATCTTGAAATGAAATGAATGAATAAAGAAAACAAACAAAAGTTATTCATTCAGAATTTTATGATATTTTTTGATAATTTGATTTGATGATATTGGGGGGGTTATATTAGCTGGATCTGATTTTTGAGGGGGTCATGACCCCCGTAACCCCCGTGCAAATTACGCGCATGGCCCCCCCACACACACACACACTATCCCAAAACAGTGGTACGTTGAGTTACGAGTTTAATTGGTTCCGTGACAGAGCTCATAAGTCAAATAGCTCGTAGTCCAATCAATATTCACCATTGAAATGAATGGAAATGCCATTAATCCGTTCCATGAAATAAAAATAGACGGAATAACGGCTTTTAAAAAAACTCATATGTCGGGACACTCTTAACTCAAGGTACCACTTTAAAGTGCTACATAATAGCTTCATGCTAACGTGACATTAGCCTTTCATAACTTTAGCCTACTCGTTTAGCCTAACAATTGGCAACAAAATATCTTCTCTAAATGTGCAGTCTTTAAAAACAATCGGTGCGTTTATATGGACACGTTTAATCTGATTAAATGCACGTTTAAACCGATTACACGTGTAAAGAGATTAAATATGCGTCATGTAAACAGTCAAATAATCTCTTTAAATATAAACGGGTTAAATATTTAAACCGATTACAATAGGTGGTTTGGACCGTTCATATAATCCGATTGAAGGAGGAAACTCCCCATATTTACAGGCGCACCTGGATAAAACGATTATTAGAACACGTTTCATGTTACTGCGCAAGTGTAAGGGCGCGCGAGATACAGTTAATAAAGACTGTGTAGTTCTAGTTAAAAGGCAGATAACGGAAGATATCGAAGTTAAAATGACGGCGACGGTGAAGAAGAACAAAAATTGGTCGGGGGAGGAAACGGTGTTTTTATTGAAAACGTTGCAAGAGCAAAATATAATGTCAAAACTGGACGGGAGGAAGATGAGGAACTCGGAAATCTTTAATGATGTCCACACAGCCTTGAAAGAGGCAGGGTTTGACCGGTCCGTTGACCAGATTAAGTCAAGATGGAAAGCCCTGAAGGCCGCCTACTGCAATGCCAAAAGGCAAAATGGTAAAAGCGGATCAAGCCCGGCCAATTTCGCGTACCAGACGGAAATGGACGACATACTGGGAGGCAGACTCCTTTCGGACGTCAGCCATGGTGTCGATGTCGGATTTGAGGAGGAGATAAATGTTACTAGTAAGTAGCCAAAGATCTTTTTTCCATGTGTGTAGCACCAGTATGTAGGCTATAACAGCCTGTCTGACCAAGAGTGGAAGTTAGCCTGTGTCACCACAACCCGCTACATGTTTTAAGTTGTCCATACAATTAATAAAATCAAACCCATTAAATCCAACTGTCCTACCTGAAATCGGTGTCTCGGTCACAGGAAAGCTCACAATTATGTCAAACTAATCCACTTGGTTTACGAAGATGAAGCAACTGCAGACGTGCTAGCATCCTCATCAACTGAACAGTTGTGCACAATCCTCTCAGTTTATCCGTTTCTTCGGCAGATGTCATTTTTAACGCGTATTATGTTTTGTAAAGAAGAGGCGTTTAAATTTAAAATCAAACAGGGCATTAACATTAATGGCAGGCAGGCAGGCAGAGTCATACGTGGCTGGCAGCATCAGCATCACATTCTTCTTCCTTCATAGGTTCCCGTACTCCAGTGTATAAAACGGTTAGAAAAACAAACCGACAGCCTCGCGCGACCAAATGGACATCTTTGCGTGCGAGTTCTAGTCGGGATTTTAAATGTTATTTTATTTTTTTTTAAAGAAAAAAAAACAGAGCACCTCATTTTTTCATGTAACACAAAGCAAAGAAACAGCTCAGACATACTTCAACATTTGTTAAAACATCGTCCTATCGGATTAAATTGCTGTAACATGTAAACTCGGAAGAAATTTAATCTCTTTATTTGTGGCTCATGTATACAGTTCGGTCGAATTCTAATAAACCGATTACATGTAATCTCTTTAAACGAAACGTGTCCATATAAACGCACCTATTGACTCATTTGGAAATCACATTCAAACTTAACTCAAAATGATGTATTCCAGGAAAGTAGGTTCACTCTGACAGTACAACAGGACACTCTCTATGCCTGCCACTCATTTCAAAGACGCCGCGTTTCTCACTCATCTTTCAACGAGACTTGCCTGTCAATCAACTGGAGTGACACCTGAGGTGTCCAATCAGGTTCCAGAGGTGGCCGTTCGGGAGCCGGCTCTTCTTTGGGAGCCGAGTCAAAAGAGCCGAGCTCCCCATCGCTAGCTACGGCTGTTCGTCTCTGACGTAATATCAAATTTCCCGGGCCGTGTCGCGGACAACAGTCTGTGATTGGGTGAATGTCCGTTCAGTTTGACCAATGCCTTTTCGTGCAGCGTAAGGGAGCTGAGGTGCGCTCCTTTTTTCGTATGTTGGTGCACTACGAGGGTGGGCAAACAGGTTTACCTTTGGAAAATGTGGGGGGGATGAAATCACCTTGCTGTAAAAGTGGGGGTGTCGAAACACCCCCATCCCCCACGGGTGCGACGCCCCTGACTGCAGCTGTTACTGGATTACCCAAAGCTACAACTGACGAAGTATACATATAGATAAACACCCGTACACTCATTCAGATATCGTATATAGGTACTAGAAGATGTAATACAGTACAAAGACGTTAACAAGTCATCTTTGAGTCATCAATTGCGACCAGGTAAGATAAACAGGTAGCTAGCCCTCTCCATAGCACTGCCTGAAACGTAGGCTATATGTTATAAAGTTAGCACGAATAGCTAAACCCATCAACTATCGTCTGTGACGGGCACTGATGAAAACTGTGGTTTAGATTGGTGTATTTATTTAAAATGATTAGGGAAAGTGAGTAAAATGGAACAAATGATATCGCTGGTGTTTCACATGTTAGTGGGACAGATCACTTTTACTGGGTAGGTAGATGTAAAACAACGAGTGACTTCAGGCGAACCTGCTCCCGTCGCGGACACTGATATAACTCATAAGAAAACGGAATTATCCCAAATTATTTCAATACAAATGTATGGTTATAATCATGAATATATGTTTACAAGTCAAATATATGTATTGGGCTTGTAAGTAACATTCAGAAATAACATGTTAGCTTTTGTGTGGTCACTATAACATGCCGGCCGGCGGCGGCCGCTACAGGAGAATAAAGGACGGCCGCTACGGGGTATACGTTCCCCCGAAATGCAGAAATAGGAACGCACGATGTTTTAGATAAGTAACTTCAATCTGACTACTAGTTTTGAAACAGTAGTTGCGTTAGACTACTCGTTACTGAAAAAAGTAGTCCGACTACAGTAACGCGTTACCGGCATCACTGGTCACTAAGCGTTGATTGGTTGAAATCTGAGCATCATACCATGCTTAAAAGAACAGGCGCGACACTCAGTTGGCTCTCTTAACTTAAACTCTTGACTTACTCTTAGCTTGAGTCTTAACTCTTAACTCATAACTTCCTCTTAACTTATTTTTTGGACTCCGCGTTCTCTTACTTTTGTCTTAGCTCTCTTAAATTTTGCCTTTCGTTTATGACTTCAAGCCTTTTTCCCTTTTTGACTTAAAATCCAATTTCGCGCTTGACTCCAATTCATCCTCTTAATTTGAACTTCCCTTATTGTTATTTAGGTCCAGACACCCGCGGTTGTTTGGTTAATCTTGGACAGCCCAAGCTCAGACCACCTTCACGCAGAGAAGGGAAGAGAAAAGCCTGTGGGACTCCTCCTGATCGAAGCCCAGGAGAGAATAACAGCTCGTCCGGACTTCAGCAGGCTGTTGCCATGGAAACCCGCCAGCCTCCGATAACAAACGGTTATCCAGAAGAACAAACATCACGTGCTTCGGGTCCCTGCCACCAAGTAAGGTCTCGTCTCTCCTTCTCAGACATGGTGCTGTGTTGGCCCCTTTAATATGCTGTCAGAGTTAATTAGCCGATACTGAAATCAGGGTAGCGAGAGGCCAGAATTAATAAACTTTAGGATTTCCCCATTCATCCCATTCCAACCAAGCTACGTCTCTCTCTTAACCCGCATTTTATTAAAGACTGCAAATTATCTCTATTCTGTCCTCTTTATCAACTGTTGGCATATAATTGTGAAAGACTGTTTAAATAAAAGTTTTGTAAATGATCAGAGCGTCACAGAAATTCTTAAGTGTCGGATTTCCCTTCAGACAGAATTCGACTTCAGTGAGACTTTTCCCTCGTAACTTTTAACAGTTTCTCCTCCCAGGACTGTAACTAAATTAAGGTTATGGATATGACAGGTGGTGCCCCTTTCTTTTATTAATATCCAGCATATTAATCCATTTTCACATGTAAAATCGCTACAGTATCGTCTGCATAACTGTGATAATTGATGTTAAAGTTCTGCAATATCTGACCCAAAGGGAGCATATACAAGTTAAACAGAAGAGGTCCAAGAATTGACCCCTGGGGGACTCCACGAGTCATGGCCACTCGCTCAGATTCATAGCTGCCAACTGTAACAAAATAACTCCGGCCTTCTAAGTAGGACCTGAACCAGTTAAGGACCGCTCCAGAAAGTCCAGCCCAGTTTTCCAGCCTGTGCAACAGGATTCTGTGATCTACAGTATCAAACGCAGCGCTGAGGTCCAACAGAACCAGGACTGAAACATTACCAGAATCAGTGTTCAACCTGATGTCGTTTAACACTTTGACCAGAGCTGTTTCAGTGCTGTGAGGACGTCTGAAGCCTGATTGAAAGTTATCAAGACTTCCACTTTCATTCAGAAGGTCATTGAGCTGGTTAAATACAACTTTCTCAATAATCTTGGATATAAAAGAGAGATTAGAGACAGGTCTGTAGCTGTTCATCATAGAGGCGTCTAGAGTTCTCTTCTTTAGGAGGGGCTTAATGGCAGCTGTCTTTAGTGACTTGGGAAAAATGCCTGATGCCAGTGAGCTGTTAACTATTCGTAGGAGATCACTTTCTACTGAGGTAAAAACAGTTTTTAAAAAGTCGGATGGTATTATGTCCAGAGTGCAAGTTGTTGATTTCAGATGCCAAACTATTTCCTCCAGGATTTTAAAATCAACAATATTAACTTGTGAGATAACGTCAGAATATGTACATTCCTTATCAGAAGCTGTTTAGTTAAGTATTGTAAACTCAAAGGTCATCCAGAAATGTTCAGATAAGAGTTATGAGGGAACACTGTTAACTGTTCACTCTCACCGCCATAAGTCAGCACAAGATCAAGGGTGTGATTAAGGCAGTGAGTCGGTCTGTGAACACTCTGAGGAAATCCAACAGAGTCTCATATAGAATTAAAGTTCATATTCAGGCTGTCATTTCCAACATCTACATGAATATTAGAGTCACCCACTACAATGACTTTATCTGTACTCAGCACCAACTGGGATAAAAACTCTGAGAACTCAGACAGGAACTCAGAATAAGGGCCAGGTGGACGATACACACCAACAAACACAAGAGGTTTCTGTGGTTTCCACTTTGGGGAAAACTGAGAAGCAGAGATTCAAAAGAGCTCAAACTAATCTTTGGTCTCGGACTGATTAGTAGTCCCAGATAGAATTGAATGGACTGAACTCTGATAACCTCCCTGTTCCTCCTGCTCTCACCCACAGCAGCTCCGCTCTGCCCACACCTTTCCTTGTTCCCTCCCCTTCAGATCTGCAGCTCACGATGGGCGTAACCAACAGGAGGGGAGCTGATAGGCTCTGTTCTCTGCACCGACACGTCATTTATAGCTCAGAGCTCAGAGCAGTTTCAGCTTTGAGGAAGTGAAACTCACTCAGTCGCTGCTGCTAAACGGTGAAATGGCGCAGAAAGGAGTTCAGCTGGACCGAGAAATCTTCTCTTGTTCGATCTGTTTGGATCTGCTGAAGGATCCGGTGACTATTCCCTGTGGACACAGCTACTGCTTTCACTGTGTTAAAGGCTTCTGGGATGGAGAGGATCAGAAGGGAGTCCACAGCTGCCCTCAATGCAGGCAGACATTCACAGCGAGGCCTGTCCTGGGGAAAAACACCATGTTAGCAGCTTTAGTGGAGCAGCTGAAGAAGACTGGACTCCAAGCTGCTCCTGCTGATCACTGCTATGCTGGAGCTGAAGATGTGGCCTGTGATGTCTGCTCTGGGAGGAAGCTGAAAGCCACCAAGTCCTGTTTATCCTGCCCGGCCTCTTACTGTGAGGAACACCTTCAGCCTCATTATGATTCAGCTCCACTCAGGAAACACAAGCTGGTGGAGCCCTCCAAGAAGCTGCAGGAGAACATCTGCTCTGATCACGATGAGGTGATGAAGATGTTCTGCCGTACGGATCAGAAGTGCATCTGTTATCTCTGCTCTGTGGAGGAACATAAAGGCCACGACACAGTGTCAGCTGCAGCAGAAAGGACTGAGAGGCAGAGAGAGCTGGAGGGGAGTCGGCAGCAGATCCAGCAGAGAATCCAGGACGCAGAGAAAGATGTGAAGCTGCTTCAGCAGGAGCTGGAGGCCATCCATCGCTCTGCTGATAAAACAGAGGAGCACAGCCAGAAGATCTTCAGCCAGCTGATCCGTCTCCTCCAGAAAAGAAGCTCTGATGTGAAGCAGCAGATCAGATCCCAGCAGGAAGCCGAAGGGAGGCGAGTCAAAGAGCTTCAGGAGAAGCTGGAGCAGGAGATCACTGAGCTGAAGAGGAAAGATGCTGAGCTGCAGCAGCTCTCACACACAGAGGATCACAGCCAGTTTCTGCACAGCTGCCCCTCAGTGGCAGCACTCAGGGGGGCTACACACTCATCCAGCATCCAGATCCGTCCTCTGAGGCACTTTGAGGATGTGACAGCAGCTGTGTCAGAGCTCAGAGAGAAACTACAGGACATCCTGAGAGAGGAATGGGCCAACATCTCACTGAGAGTCGCTGAAGTGGATGTTTTACTGTCACAGCCAGAACCAGAACCAGGACCAGAACCAGAACCAGAACCAGAACCAGAACTAGAGAGCAGAGCTGGATTCTTAAGATATTCATGTGAAATCACACTGGATCCAAACACAGCAAACACATGGCTGTTACTGTCAGAGGGGAACAGAAAAGTGACATTTATGGGTCAACCTCAGTCTTATTCTGATCATCCAGACAGATTCACTGGCTGGTGTCTTCAGGTCCTGAGCAGAGAGAGTCTGACTGGACGTTGTTACTGGGAGGTGGAGATGGGAGGAGGAGGAGTTGATGTAACAGTCGCATACAAGAACATCAGCAGAGCAGGAGGAGGGAAGGAATGTGGATTTGGTTCTAATGACAAATCTTGGGCGTTAAGATGTGGCCAAAGCAGTTATTCATTTTGGTACAACAACAAGGAAACCTCCATCTCAGGTCCTCGGGCCTCCAGAGTGGGAGTGTACCTGGATCACAGAGCAGGTATTCTGTCCTTCTACAGCGTCTCTGGAACCATGACTCTCCTCCACAGAGTCCAGACCACATTCACTCAGCCGCTCTGGGCTGGAGTTGGGTTTCCTGGGTGGTTTGTTCCAGGAAGAAGTTGCAAATTTCTCAGCTGAAAAAGGAAGCAGCTGAAGGTGCAGTGAGTTTTAATCTGTGAGTTTTCATTTTGACTCATTCTGTGACTCATTTAGTCCCATCGTGGTGTCATTTCTAAGCTGTTCAGAGATTTTCAGGGAATCAGTGATTTGTTGATGTTGTTCTGTTGACGACTTTCTTTTGTTGGATATCTCGATATTCTTTGACTAAAACCGACGGCCCTGATATTTCTTTATGTTCTGATTTTTACAGCCAAGACTTTCAGCTCAGTTTCATGTTGGAAGACTTTCTGTTGAGTCCAGACGCTCAGCTGACAACAAATGTCTGGATTCAAGGTGACGACGTGATTTAGATTCATCTCCCGAAGGTGATAATAAATAAAAACTTATTAATGAATAAATAAATAATAAATAAAATCAAACAGAAAGGCAACTCCAGCTGCAGTGAGCGCTTCTTTCATAGCTTTTGCCTTGAGCTCATTATTGTTTTATCTCTAAAACGCAGAGAGATCGGCCGTCATTCAAACTGTGATTCAGCAGTAGTTTATCTTTTGATTTGTAGTTCTGTTGATGGTTCAGTTTCTTTCAACCGTCTTTACCAAAACTGTTTAATCACAGAAAAAAAGCAGTTTTTTTGTCTCTGGTTGCCTTTCTCAGCAGTGATTGTGTTTGTGTCGTCACACAGTGAAGAAAATCTATAACATGATGTAAATACAGGAAAAAGGGATTTTACCTTCTTATCTTGGAAATGTTTTGCTGAGTTGTGCTTAAAAAAAGCAGATTTTTGTCTCATTCTGGACTTTAGATGATTGAATGTGTTGTGTTGCTTCAGATATGAAGTTACTTCTGAATGATGCCTTCACTGTTTTTCTCTCTGGCTTCACAATGAGGCTCATTGATTGTAAAGTTTGAACTCAGATGTGATTAAAACTTCTTGTGTCTGATATCTGAGGTGTGGTCTCTCAGTCTGAAAGAAGCAACTCGCTCCGTCTCATTTTCTTATTTTTTTACCCCTTGTCCTGCCCAGCATTATGGCAGCAGAATTGTAATCTGAATACCGTTAATGCCAAACACATTTGCTATGCCAAGGGAAGCTTTATGAATGTAAAGCTCCCCTTGATGCCCATTAACTCCTTATTTTTATTTATTTAGTTTTGTTACAGTACTTAACATGATGTGATGGTGTGATGGTGCCGAACCGGACCGGGGGACAGAGAGAGAGGGAGAGCGAAGAAGGGAAAAAAAGGAAGAGAAACATGAAGAGACAAACATAGAAAACAATGAAAAATCAGACAACCAGCTGCTACACCTGTAGAAACAAAACTGAAGACGATTCACGGCTTTTGTGGGGAATCCAGCCTTAGAGGCACCAGGAGCCCCTGGAAGCAGCAGTGTTGCCATAGTTACTTTGAAACAGTAATCTGACTACTGACTACTTCTTTAAAAAGTAACTTAAGCCCTTTTTCCATCAGATTCTGTAGCGAATTAAAAGTTATATCGCATTACTTTGTTGCGATATATAATAGCCGGCTTATAATAGCCGTCAGAAATTTAAGAAGGAGGATGAGAGCGAGGCGAGAATTAATTATGCTGCTTCAGGACCACCTTGCCATAGCTCCTCAGAGGGCATCACCACAACCATGGCAGCGAACAAGATCTAGCCTATGGTGGGAAAATGATGTCCTGGCACATTTCACGGACCGTGAATGGTTGACGTCGTTCCGTATGATGAGGCAGACGTTTGAGCGTCTTTGTGACAACTTGCCATCACTTCGGCCGAACCCATCCAGCCGTAGGCCACCCGTACCTCACAACAAGAGGATCGCCATTGCGATTTACAAGTTGGCCAGCTGTTGTGAGTACAGGGTGGTGGCGGGGAAATTTGGGGTCAGCATCACAACGGTCCACCGATGTGTATACGCGACGTGCCGAGCCATCACATCAGACCTCCTTCATCTGTATGTAAAGATGCCGTCGGCTGACGAGGCTCAACAGATCGCCTACAGAAATGCCACGAAACACCACATCCCGCAGGTAGGTTATGTAAACTCGTTATGTCATTCTACATCTGATGGGTCTTCTTTTTGAAGTAGGCAATTAGCTTGTCGTAAAAGATGCATACAGGGAGTTCAATAACTGTAATTTAATAAACAAAATAGAACAATGCAAGAGAGCTTGTCTACATTTCTGTAGGCCTCCAGTTATTCTGATCACTTGCTGTTTTTAGCCTATCAGCTCCACCTTGTGGAGGGGTTGAGCATTGGATTACATTGAACATTTTTCCTCCCCTCTCTGTAGATCTATGGAGCAATAGATGGGTCCTATATCCCCATTCTCCCTCCCCTGGATGGATACAGGGACTACATCAACAGGAAGCGCTGGGCCTCTGTGATCTTACAGGCAGTGGTGGATGATCGTGGACTATTTCGAAACATATTTGCTGGAATTCCTGGGAGCAGCCACGATGCCGCTGTGCTGAGACAGTCCAGTCTATACGAAAAAAAAAAAATACAAAAATGATGCACATTTGGTGAGGGGAGCCATACTTAACCATGTGCAAAATCACATGCACCTTTAAGTGTGTTACATACAAATTGTACAAGAACCTTTTTAAATGTTAAATGTTAAACATTTATTAAATATTTTTGAACATGGACATGCAAGAACTGTATTCCTTTATACATTTTTTTAAATATAAATATATAGGTAAAAAAAAAACTTCAGGTTTTAACTTTAGCAGTTCATATGAACATAAAAACACAAAACTGCACCAATTAAGAACCTATAAATATACATGTAGGTGCATACATACTTAAATAAATAAATAAATAACAGTAATAGTGTATGCAAGTCTGTAATTCATATGAACATTAAGCATAAGATCACACACACTATTCCAACAAATGGTAATAGTAACACTACTATATAGTAAATAGTGTTACTATTACCATTTGTTGGAATAGTGTGTGTGATCTGCAGACTTGCATACACTATATATGTAAATATTATATTACATAATATATTACAATATACATGTTCATTAATAGTAATATATAAATATTGAGTTAAAGTTATATTAAGTTATATATATTAAGTTAATATAAAGTTAAATAAATTGATTGCTTTGCAAAAATGTGACAATATGAAAGAACAAAAACTGCCATATGTCAATAACCTACATTACCTACATAACCTACTCAGTTCAGAGCTGGGTGTATATATTGCCATTTAAGATGGAGTTTGCGCAGCTCTGCTGCTGTGGTTGTGGTTGTGGTTGATGCTGATTCTGCATGTACAGAAAGGACTGGTAGCTGTTGGGACCAGGCTGGGTGTGGGGATAGGGAAAGGGTGGTTGGAAGGAAGCTGAGGTTGTCTGCTTCTCAATACAGTCAACCAGTCGGTTGACTGAAGAGACAATTGATTTCAGCATGTCTCTATCTCTCTCTTCCTGTCTCTCGTGCCGCTCCATCATCTCTGACAGCTTGTCATTAAGCTGCTGGGCTGGAGTCACCTTTCTCTTCAGTGGCCTCCTGAAAAGGCTACCTACCGGGGTAACCGGTGTGACGGACGCAGGAGTGTCAGGGATGTCCATCTCACTATCAGTCTCCATAGCAGCGTCTTTACAAAGAAATATAGAATGACAACAGATTAGTATTAGGCTACTAAAACAGTACCATTAAATAAACTGCAGTCTTCCACTAGCCTAGAAAACTGGTCAACCTTGTCCAACAGCCATCTGCTGTCTAATACAAGCGAGCCCAGGCTAAAATTCTCATAATTTCTCTATCAAACAGTGCTGGTGTGTGAACGTGGGAATGTGTGTGTCTGTGTGTTGTGTGTGTTTTGAAAGCGCTTTGAGTCAACTTCATAGTTGTGATACGGCGCTATACAAATACATGTTGTATTGTATTGTATCATAAGATTAGAAATCTGATATGGATTGATTTACCATCATCATCATCATCATCATCGTCCTCTAACACTGCGTTGGCAGGGCCTGGGTCTTCATTTGAAGAAACTGGAGTAACTGGAAATCATTAATAATAGGATTTAGTACATTTAGAAAATAAATGGATTAATAAATAACACACTTCAAAAAATTTGGGACACATTTGGAAGAATACAGGCACACACTTACCGGTACCGCTGTCAACCGTGGCTTCCTTCGCGGCGGTGACCACGGGGCCGACTGCCCAAAATTAAGTCGATTTCCTCAAAATATTCATAATTTATTTTCCCCTCGGCTACACTCTTCCCACTAGCCCTCTTCTCTGCCAGATATTTCCCCTTCATGCTCTTCCATTTGTTTCGTAGGGCCTCCCAATTCCTCTCAATGCCTCTCTAGTGCCAAACGGTGGACAGTTTTTTGAAGACATCTGCGTTTCTCTGCCTCTTCCCATCCAGGGCCCAAACAACGCCGACCTCCCGAATTGTGTTTATAAAAAGCAGAGTCTCTGCTCTCGACCAGTTGTTTCTTCTTCTTCTTCTTCTTTTTCTTTAATGGCGAATCGCATCCCCTTGGAGCATATATCGCCACCTACTGTTGTTTTATTTGATGTTCACCTTAAATCCTTGTCCTCAGACCAGTGTTTATGAGGAACGTGAAGATCAGCTTGTTTACTTCTTTTCTGGATTTACTTTCATATATTGCCTTGAAGTCCATGTCCTTGATGTTAAAGTGTTCCAGTGCAGTTTTCAGCATGAGTCTTTGCCTTGTATATTCCGGGCAGCTAAAAAATACATGATGTATTGTCTCTGGTTGTTGGCAACCATTGCACTTGCCAGTTGGATGTTTTCCAATCAGATGCATTGTTGAATTTAACCCAGTGTGTCCTAATTTTATCCTGCTGTTAATGCTCTGTTCTCCTCTACTACTCCCCCAAGTGCTTTCCGTTCCTACTTCCCTTTGTATCTGGTGTAAATGTCTTCCTTTAGTGTTACTGTCCCACAACTTTTGCCATTGTTGCTTGATGACAGCTTTTGTAACCGATTTGATTTCTGCTCTACTGATGGGTACCATTATATCAATCTGATTCTCTTTCAAGCCACATTTTGCCATTTGATCCACTATCTCATTCCCTCTAATTCCCACATGCGCTGGAACCCACACAAATTGAACAATAATTCCCAAATGCAGTAGCCTAAACATGATGTGTATAATTTCCTGTAAAATATCCTGCCGACATTCTGAAGAGAAGTTGTTTATACTCTCCAAAGCTGCGCTGGAGTCAGAGCAAATGACCACTCGCATTGGCTGTACTTCCTCTATCCACTGAAGTGCTAGTGAGATAGCCATCATCTCTACTGTGTATACTGCTAAGTGATCACTCGTTCGCTTCCCCACTTTCACCTTTAATTCAGGAACATAAAATGCACAACTAGTTTGCCCACTTTCTGGATTTTTGGATCCATCTGTAAATACTTGTATAAACTGCCCATATTGTTCATGTATAACAGTGTTCACATAAGCCTGCACATTGATTTTATTTTTCATTGACTGTACCTGTTTTAATAATGCTAAATCTACTATAGGTTGAGGTAGCAACCATGGTGGAACAGCTGATACCACCACCGTCGGACTAATATTCCATTCTTTAACTTTGAATTCCTTACATAACTCCGAAACACAACCACAAAAACTTTCTTTTTTAATTTTGTTACTTTCCCAACTTGTTTTTACAGCTTGTTTAGTAGGGTGAGTATCTTTATGGCCCTGTAGATTTGCCCAGTAGTTAACAATTAACTGTTTTCTCCTTAATGAAATAGGTATTTCTCCGACCTCTACCTGAAGTGCCGACACTGGTGTAGATCTGACTGCCCCACAGCATATCCTTAGTGCTTGTGCCTGAATTCTATCTAATTTTTGTAGTGACGAGTATGCAGCTGAACCATACGCTATTAGTCCGTATTCTATGACTGATCTAATTAAGGCTGTGTATACGTTCCTCAAAGCAGCTCTATCAGCCCCCCACTTAGTGCCTGCCAAGCACCTCATAACATTTAAAACCTTTTTACATTTATCTACTACTTTATCGATGTGAATACTCCATGTGACTCTCTCATCCAACCATATTCCTAGAAACTTAAATGTCTTGACTTTCTTTAGTTCTTGTCCATAAAGTTTTAACCTAACCTCCTCACCTATCCTTTTCCTCGTAAAAAATAACGTTTCAGTTTTTTCCACCGACAATCTAAACCCCCATGTCAGAGACCAGTTTTCAATTTCCTTGATGGCTTCCTGAATCTTACCTACAATATAATTTATATTTCTGCCCGTTTCCAAATAGCTCCATCATCTGCAAAAAGTGACTTACCAATATGAGATCCTACTTGTGTATATATATCATTTATCATAATAGAAAACAAAAGAGGACTAATTACACTCCCCTGCGGGGTTCCATTCTCAACTTCATGCCTTCGAGAATATGAATTGGCAACTCGGACTCTGATAGCACGGCCAAACAAAAAATCCTTAATCCAATTATATACGTTACCTCCCAGACCCATATTATCCAGTTTAATTAATAATCCTTCCTTCCACATCATATCATAAGCTTTCTCCACATCAAAGAACACAGCTACAACACACTCCTTGTTCGCTTGGGCTTTCCTGACTTCAGTTTCCAGGCACAACAGTGGATCTAACGTACTCCGCCCTCTTCTAAACCCACTCTGATAAGGAGTCATTAATTCATTTTTTTCAACATAGTATGTCAGCCTTTCTGTTATCATTCTTTCCATAACTTTACATAAGTGCGATGTCAGAGCTATAGGTCTATAACTGTCTGGACTGGTTGGATCTTTCCCAGGTTTTCTAATAGGAATAATGACAGACTCTTTCCATATTATTGGCAGCTTCCCTTTCTCCCAAATCTTATTGTACATCTCCAGCAGCTTTCCTAATGCAAATTCACTTAATTTGGCCAACATTATGTAACATACATTATCCTTCCCAGGAGCAGTCATTTTACACTTACTTAGTGCTCTTCTCAACTCTTGAATAGAAAAAGGTACATTTACAACACTCTGTGACAAACTTCTTTCCTCATATACATTAGGATGCTCCTCTAACACTTCCTGTCTCCTGATCTTACCTTCTTCTGTCAAATTTTCCGAAGAATGAACTTTGACAAAATTCTTAGCTAGAATTTCTGCCTTCTCCATAGCACCAGTGGCAATTTCCCCTCCTTTCTCTAACACTGGCAGGTTACTCTGCTGTCTAATTCCCCTCATCTTCTTAATCATTCCCCATACTTTATCTAATGGCGTAGTTCTCCCAATACTTGAACAGAATCCTCTCCAACACTCCCTTTTTGCTCTTTTAACAATTTTCCTTACCTGAGCCTGTGCCTTTTTATATTCTAATAAATTGTATACTGAATGTGTTTTTCTTAACTTTCCAAACAGCCTGATTTTACTTCGGATTGCATCATTACATTCTTTGTTCCACCAAGGTACCATCTTAACACATTTACTAAGTTTACCAGTTTTATTCCCAATAGTTTGATTAGCACTTTTAATTATATTTGACGTAAATTGCTCATTTATTTCATCAATACTTCCTGCCACATCTATCTTAACAAATTCACTATCACACAACTTAGCAAACACCTCCCAATTTGATTTAGAAAAAGTCCATCTCATGATACCGTCTAGCTCAACCACATTACTTATATTAAACTTGACTATAATCAGAAGATGATCACTCCCAATACTGTTATCTGCCAATATTTCCCACCTGCTACCAGAAGCTAATTCACTTGTTACCAGAGTTAGATCGATCGCAGACTCTGTTCCATCTCTAAAATTGATTCTTGTACCTTGCCCATTATTTAAACAAACTAATTCCATTGCCTCCATTAATTCCTCCACTACCTGTCCATTGTAATCTGTTGATTTCCCTCCCCATATTGTATTATGTGCATTAAAATCACCACACCATATTACTTCATTTCCTTGACTGAGTCTTTCTAATTCCTCTATTTTGAGTTTTTTACATGGATTGTAAAAATTCAGGACACTAGTTTTCCTTTTATTAATCCAAACTTCTACACCCACTATTTCTAAATCAAAATTGTTCTTAAATGTTCTCCTACTATAAGACATTACTTCTTTGATAAAGATTGCACATCCCCCTCCCTGACCATTATTTCTATCTTGTCTTATAGCACTATATCCCCCAATACTGAAGTCCAAATGAGTCTTCAGCCATGTTTCTTGGATACAAATAACGTCTGGTTTTTCTTTTAACTGGTATATACAGGTCTTGAATTCTTGTCCATTTGCAATAAGGCTTCTAGCATTCCATTGCAGAATGAGAAAAACCATTAATCTACTCACCTATCTGTGACTCATCATTATTGGTGGCTAGCATATCATGTATTATTTCAACGGTTATATCCTTTATCCCCAAAAATTCACCTGCTGCTTCCACTATTGTTTTCAGTCTTGACCTCTTTTTTGTTTGCTGTAAAGCAACATTCACCACTTTTCCAATAAAGGCCACAAATTTGTACTTATTAACAATCAATGCATCCTCTCCTATCACACACTTATGTGAACACTTTGTGGGGCTTTCCTTTGCCTGTGGGAGTTTGGGAAAATCTTTTGACGAGAATATACTTGCTGCTACTTGGGATTTTCTAGCTATGTTTAATGATACCTTTTCTGTTGCTTCAGCATATGAGACTTTATTTTGCACTTTGTATCTCTGCACCTCCTTGGCCTTTTTCTGCACTTCACAGCCCTGATATGCAGCACTATGTTCCCCACCACAGTTACAACATTTCACCTTCGCCCCTGCATCACAACTACCATATTCATGTTCCCCTGCACATGTTGGACACCTGGGCTTAGTTGCTTTGCACTTATCTGCCACATGCCCAAACCTTTGGCATTTAAAGCACCGCAGAGGTTTAGGGATGAATTCTCTTACTTGAAAGCTCATGCAACCTATCATTATTTTCTGTTGGATTGTTTTTTCAAACTGAAGAAGAACAGACAAACTATCCACTATCTTGCCCTGATACCTAGTAGGAAGACGCTTAACTACAGACACCTTTCCCCCTTTAATTTCTTTCTTTAGATCTTCAATGCTGATTTCTACCGGAACTCCACTGATAACTCCAAGTATTTTCCAATTTGCCCCAGGGACATGGCATTTAATTTGAACTTCATTCAAGGTCTTCATTTTCAGTAACTTTTCCTGTTGTTTTGCATTTATCATTTCTACCAACATCCGTCCTTTGCTCAGAAATCTTGCTTGCTTTATCGCTCCAATTTCTTTGTGCATCGCTTTAGTCAGGGCCACTGGATGTAGCTTAGCTGCGGATTGCTCACCAAACTCCACAATCACTTTCCACTCTTCCTTCTCAATCCTTTTCTTTGTTCTCTTCATTTCATTCTGTGAATCAGATTCACTGAGACTGTCACTTGACATATCTATCTTCTTTCTTGATGTCTTTTTCCTTACTTCATTCCATCCTCCTTCTCTTTCAGATGCACTTTCCATTTCCTCCTCTCCAGGACTCAAAGACGCCATTCCTCTTACTCCGTTGTCAGTTGTTAATGCTGTTTTGATACCAACAGGATAGGTGAAATGGGGCGGCTGAGCGGCTCAACAACAACATTCGAATCCTCGCGCTTTACCAATACCATCTGCGCATGCGTGGCTAGTCTGAATCGAATGAACCTTTTCCATCACTTCTGTAGCGATACAACTTTAGCCTGACTACGTCATACTCACGATTCTAGTCAGAATGTGAGTCTGATACAGCTAGATAGAGTTTTGAGTATGGGCACAGCCCTTTTACAGACAGCCGTTCCACTTCCTATTCGCCCCATTATAAAAAATTTGGCTGCAGTTCAGTTGATTTTGTCTGGGGGCGCTGGCGAGCGAGTGCAGAATGACCATTTTCCATAGGGCTGGCGCTAATAACTCAAAAAATGTCCCCGCTAGCGGCTGAAACCTGAAAATAATACTGTGATTTCTGACAGAGGGATGTGGATTTATATCGAAAGTACAATAACCTGGGAGTTATAGCTTTCTGTTTTCTTACAGGTCTGGCATTTGCGAGTCAGTATCCGCTAGCATCTAGCTAACGGAATCTGAAGAACGCACGGCTGATTACGACCGGCTGCTTTACGGCACTCGTCCACTGTGCCAGAGTGCTAACCTGGTGCTGCTAACAACAACCAAAGCTAAACCAGAGGCTAGTCAGAGAGTATGTAAAAGGGCTGTGCTGAAATCTGTAACTATTTGAGCTAACACCTCTCTGCTAGCTCAGCGCTAGGACTGACCATGCCGTAAAGTGATGCCACATGCGTGACGTCACTCGGGATGCAATACTGACAATAAATGTGTATTTTAAACAAATCTAGTGAGTCTAAAAAATCAAACCAAGTGCCGTTTGAAAGGATAATTTATCCTGCCTTTAGGAAAATTAAAATGAAAAAATATAAAAAATTCTATCCAAAGCAATGGCTGCATCTAAGGTGGATTTCATAGTACCACCATAGAGTTCGGCGTGCTCTGCACTGCTTCGTTGGCGCCCCTAGAGTGCAGTACCACCCGGAAAAAGCCGCCAGTTTTCCCTCTCCTCATAATAGAGACTCTCTGGTATGGGGCCGCGTGTTTCAACCGAACCAGGAGAAAAAATGCCTCTTGGCTCAATTGGATAGACCTTCAACCAATCAGAGCAACGTAGTATGTGACGTAGATTAAGCAACACACACTTGTTGTAGGAAGGACGGCAAAAACATCTTTTCTATCGATAAAAGCCTTTATCGCGTTCCTCTGTTCGTCTTTCAAAACGAATGCAATGTGGAGATCCTGTAGAACAGACTCGATGGCAGAATCTACACACCCTGGCTCTCCAGCGGCAGCCATGTTTGTTTCAAACGAAGTCAAACCAAGCGCTCTTTAGTGACGTAGTCGATAATGTCCCTGTTGATCATCTGTCCATCATCGTATAAAGCCCGCCCTGGCAATCTGATTGGGTCGACCGATTCTTGGTCGGGCATAATGATTTCCCAACTGAGCAGAGCCAGACCGAACTTCCCAACCAAAACTTTTATGGGCGGGGCTAAGTTTGCACCCAGGCTAATACAACTTAGCCCTGAACCACCTATTTCGAGCGAATTGATTTAATGCGACAAAACAGGCGTTCTAGCGATTTAACCGTTTTTCCATCACATGTATCGCACTAACTTCTTGATGCGCATCAAATTAAAGCGAATCATGTCGTTGATGGAAAAAGGGCTTTAGTTAAGTTACTGACTACTTGCTGTTAAAAGTAACTAAGTTACATTACTTTTAGTTACTCTCAGCAGAGGCTGATCCCCCGCCCCTATAACATGAAAATGACTACCAGTTCTGCCAATACTCACTTTATTGACATTTATTTTAACCGGAACATCAAAAAATGACACTGACATTTGCAAACTTTTTCTTGAAATAGGCTTACATGTTTTTTAAATAAAAAAATAATTAAGACAGTTTTTCTTGACTTTACTTAAAATATAAAAAAAACCTCTTACGTAAAAAAGTAATACATAATACCCCCCCCCCCAAAAAAACCCCCAAATAAAATTCACTTCATTTAACATAAATACTTATAACAATAAAATAACATACTCGGACTCTAACGGCACTCAGGCCTGTGTAAATGAATGAACATGTAGGCCTATACTGAACATCCCATTGAACCTGTAGTTGTCTAACATTAGAGCAGCAAGAAGTGGTTTAATGAAACAAAAACAGTATAAAAAAATCAAAATACTCTTTCTTCACTTCATTTAACTGAAATACTTATTACAAATTAAATGCTTTTTTGACTTCATTAAATCTAACTTAAATACTTCTTATAAAAAATAAAGTAGCGTTTCTTGACTCAATTTAACATAAACACTTCTTTAAAAAAAACAAAATACAATAGACATTCTTGACTCCATGCGTTTAACTCTGATTGCATGTATCCATATGAATTACGGTAACACTTAAGTTATATTGAACATCTTAATGAACCTGTAGTTGTCCCGCATTAGAGCAGCAAGGAGTGGTTTTACAAAACAAATCAGAACAAAACCCGTATCTGCATTCATGACTTGGCTTTTAGTTGCATTTATGCGAGAAACTGTGGAGTTTAAGATAAGAATAAATAAATATAACCCTCTAGACCCCAACAGGTCTCACTAATACAAAATTATTATGACTTGATCAGGTGCAGTGACAATGCATCCTTGTTCATATTTCACCAAAAATCATTCCCTTCCAGATATCAAAACCAATCAGATAAACTAGATATACAGTATATAAATATCACTGCAAATATTGAATATCATTTTTTTGGATGAATGTTATTTTAAATCATTCAACAAAACTTGGATTTAAATTCTTCTTTTTGTTTGACAGTGCACAGGTCTGGCCAGGGACAGATCCCTACACAAAATAAGACAGCCGGGTTAAACCTCAATATTGTGTTAATCTTAAACTATTTGTCTCCATTCTTGTGCTTTAACTTACTTTAAAACCAACTCCAAGCCTTGCTGCTATAAAATGAAACCAGATCATGTAGGTCAGTCAGTTTAAGTACCCCGGCTAAAGTTATACTTTTAGACCTTTCTAATAAAAAAAAAGCTTTTCATCAGTTTCATCTAACGTTACAGTTATGAAATCCTTATGAACTGTGTTGATTATACACTTACTGAAAACCAACAATGATATGCCCCCCCCCCCCCCAAGGGCGTAACTTTGGGTCTACCATTGGGGGGGTTAAACTCGCGGCATATTTATTTATGTATTTATTTATGTATTCATTTTCTTGCTTGCTAATTTGCCATTCCTGTGTTAGAAATACATTGTGATACTTTTACTGATTTAGACTACTTAACGTAAATGCAGCTGTTCACTTGACTATTTATGCCATAACGACACAGTAGTTAAATTCAGTGTTTAAGCACTAGCCAACAGTGGCAGCTGACAAGAACTTAAAGATTAATCAATTTCATCACTGTATTGGCACCTACATGCAGCAAATGTATTATGGACAATGCAACTCTGGATACATCACACATACAGGGTGGCACACTGGAGTGCAGCTTGCATTCAGACCTGTCACTGATGGTGAACTTGTCTTTAATGTCGGGTGTGTTTCCAGAGCCACTAAAAACAGCTGTAATCAAACCTCTGCTGAAAAAGGACAATCTTGACAAGACACAAATGAACAACCACAGGCCTATCTCAAATCTCCCATTTTTAAGTAAGATCATTGAAAAAGCGGTTTTTCAACCACTTAATTACTTTTTAAAACAAAATAACTGCTATGACACCTTCCAGTCAGGTTTTAGACAGAACCACAGCACTGAGACTGCTCTGACCAAAGAGTTTAACAACATATGTCTGAATACAGACGGTGGAAAAATGTCAGTCTGAGTTTTACTGGATCTCAGTGCTGCATTTGATACAGTTGACCACAATATATTACTGAAACGACTGGAAAACTGGGCGGGTTGAACAAATTTCACGGAGAAACATATGTTTTGACTGTTAAGCCCGGTGAAGATTCAACACATTAGCAGTCATTCCAGTTGTCAACGCCACTTAAAAAGGTGATTTTCTCCTCTTCTAGCATTATCCTGACAGGAGAACCATGCCAACTTTGGATGCAGTTATCTTAGCGATAGCAATAGCCTCAATATACATATCGTTGGAAAGCTGAGTTTATGGCCGTTCATGTGAGCACAATAACTTAGTTTTGTCAATTTTACCAAAGCGACTGGTTTCGCCTTGCAGGGTCACATATAAGGAACACATGAGGTGAACGTCTTGGTATGTGCAAGACAACATTCAAGATTTTCGCGCTAGCTTTGTGAACTTTCTGAGCAGCCGTCACAGCCCTTTTCCATCAATTTAACTCTCGTTAATCCACCTCTTAGCACAACAAACCCCAAAAACGTGTGACTGTATTGGAGCAAACAGCAACTTAAGATACAGTTCAGTGACATTGGTTCCACACAGTGATCCCTGGCACCCTCTGGCACCACTCACCAGCGGCTGCGCATAATAGTAGCCTAAACAAACTTTCACCAGAGAAAGCGGGTTGGGTAATACCAAGTAGTCGGTTTGGGGGGAGGGAGGAGGGGGGGTACATTACAGATTATTTAAAACATGATACTATCTTGAAATGAAATGAATGAATAAAGAAAACAAACAAAAGTTATTCATTCAGAATTTTATGATATTTTTTGATAATTTGATTTGATGATATTGGGGGGGTTATATTAGCTGGATCTGATTTTTGAGGGGGTCATGACCCCCGTAACCCCCGTGCAAATTACGCGCATGGCCCCCCCACACACACACACACACTATCCCAAAACAGTGGTACTTTGAGTTACGAGTTTAATTGGTTCCGTGACAGAGCTCATAAGTCAAATAGCTCGTAGTCCAATCAATATTCACCATTGAAATGAATGGAAATGCCATTAATCCGTTCCATGAAATAAAAATAGACGGAATAACGGCTCTTAAAAAAACTCATATGTCGGGACACTCTTAACTCAAGGTACCACTTTAAAGTGCTACATAATAGCTTCATGCTAACGTTGACATTAGCCTTTCATAACTTTAGCCTACTCGTTTAGCCTAACAATTGGCAACAAAATCTCTTCTCTAAATGTGCAGTCTTTAAAAACAATAGGTGCGTTTATATGGACACGTTTAATCTGATTAAATGCACGTTTAAACCGATTACACGTGCAAAGAGATTAAATATGCGTCATGTAAACAGTCAAATAATCTCTTTAAATATAAACGGGTTAAATATTTAAACCGATTACAATAGGTGGTTTGGACCGTTCATATAATCCGATTGAAGGAGGAAACTCCCCATATTTACAGGCGCACCTGGATAAAACGATTATTAGAACACGTTTCATGTTACTGCGCAAGTGTAAGGGCGCGCGAGATACAGTTAATAAAGACTGTGTAGTTCTAGTTAAAAGGCAGATAACGGAAGATATCGAAGTTAAAATGACGGCGACGGTGAAGAAGAACAAAAATTGGTCGGGGGAGGAAACGGTGTTTTTATTGAAAACGTTGCAAGAGCAAAATATAATGTCAAAACTGGACGGGAGGAAGATGAGGAACTCGGAAATCTTTAATGATGTCCACACAGCCTTGAAAGAGGCAGGGTTTGACCGGTCCGTTGACCAGATTAAGTCAAGATGGAAAGCCCTGAAGGCCGCCTACTCCAATGCCAAAAGGCAAAATGGTAAAAGCGGATCAAGCCCGGCCAATTTCGCGTACCAGACGGAAATGGACGACATACTGGGAGGCAGACCCCTTTCGGACGTCAGCCATGGTGTCGATGTCGGATTTGAGGAGGAGATAAATGTTACTAGTAAGTAACCAAAGATCTTTTTTCTATGTGTGTAGCACCAGTATGTAGGCTATAACAGCCTGTCTGACCCAGAGTGGAAGTTAGCCTGTGTCACCACAACCCGCTACATGTTTTAAGTTGTCCATACAATTAATAAAATCAAACCCATTAAATCCAACTGTCCTACCTGAAATCGGTGTCTCGGTCACAGGAAAGCTCACAATTATGTCAAACTAATCCACTTGGTTTACGAAGATGAAGCAACTGCAGACGTGCTAGCATCCTCATCAACTGAACAGTTGTGTACAATCCTCTCAGTTTATCCGTTTCTTCGGCAGATGTCATTTTTAACGCGTATTATGTTTTGTAAAGAAGAGGCGTTGTGTAACATAATTTAAAATCAAACAGGGCATTAGCATTAATGGCAGGCAGGCAGGCAGAGTCATACGTGGCTGGCAGCATCAGCATCACATTCTTCTTCCTTCATAGGTTCCCGTACTCCAGTGTATAAAACGGTTAGAAAAACAAACCGACAGCCTCGCGCGACCAAATGGACATCTTTGCGTGCGAGTTCTAGTCGGGATTTTAAATGTTATTTTATTTTTTTTAAAGAAAAAAAAACAGAGCACCTCATTTTTTCATGTAACACAAAGCAAAGAAACAGCTCAGACATACTGCAACATTTGTAGTACTTCAACATTTGTTAAAACATCGTCCTATCGGATTAAATTGCTGTAACATGTAAACTCGGAAGAAATTTAATCTCTTTATTTGTGGCTCATGTATACAGTTCGGTCGAATTCTAATAAACCGATTACATGTAATCTCTTTAAACGAAACGTGTCCATATAAACGCACCTATTGACTCATTTGGAAATCACATTCAAACTTAACTCAAAATGATGTATTCCAGGAAAGTAGGTTCACTCTGACAGTACAACAGGACACTCTCTATGCCTGCCACTCATTTCAAAGACGCCGCGTTTCTCACTCATCTTTCAACGAGACTTGCCTGTCAATCAACTGGAGTGACACCTGAGGTGTCCAATCAGGTTCCAGAGGTGGCCGTTCGGGAGCCGGCTCTTCTTTGGGAGCCGAGTCAAAAGAGCCGAGCTTCCCATCACTAGCTCCGGCTGTTCGTCTCTGACGTAATATCAAATTTCCCGGGCCGTGTCGCGGACAATAGTCTGTGATTGGGTGAATGTCCGTTCAGTTTGACCAATGCCTTTTCGTGCAGCGTAAGGGAGCTGAGGTGCGCTCCTTTTTTCGTATGTTGGTGCACTACGAGGGTGGGCAAACGGGTTTACCTTTGGAAAATGTGGGGGGGATGAAATCACCTTGCTGTAAAAGTGGGGGTGTCGAAACACCCCCATCCCCCACGGGTGCGACGCCCCTGACTGCAGCTTTTACTGGATTACCCAAAGCTACAACTGACGAAGTATACATATAGATAAACACCCGTACACTCATTCAGATATCGTATATTGGTACTAGAAGATGTAATACAGTACAAAGACGTTAACAAGTCATCTTTGAGTCATCAATTGCGACCAGGTAAGATAAACAGCTAGCTAGCCCTCTCCATAGCACTGCCTGAAACGTAGGCTATATGTTATAAAGTTAGCACGAATAGCTAAACCTAGCAACTATCGTCTGTGACGGGCACTGATGAAAACTGTGGTTTAGATTGGTGTACTTATTTAAAATGATTAGGGAAAGTGAGTCAAATGTAACAAATGATATCGCTGGTGTTTCACATGTTAGTGGGACAGATCACTTTTACTGGGTAGGTAGATGTAAAACAACGAGTGACTTCAGGCGAACCTGCTCCCGTCGCGGACACTGATATAACTCATAAGAAAACGAAATTATTTCAATACAAATGTATGGTTATAATCATGAATATATGTTTACAAGTCAAATATATGTATTGGGCTTGTAAGTAACATTCAGAAATAACATGTTAGCTTTTGTATGGTCACTATAACATGCCGGCCGGCGGCGGCCGCTACAGGAGAATAAAGGACGGCCGCTACGGGGTATACGTTCCCCCGAAATGCAGAAATAGTAACGCACGATGTTTTAGATAAGTAACTTCAATCTGACTACTAGTTTTGAAATAGTAGTTGCGTTAGACTACT